>NC_056729.1:919998693-920061193 GCF_019279795.1 Protopterus annectens
TATATATATATATATATATATATATATATATATATATATATATATGTATATATATACATATATATATATATACATATATATAATATATATATGTATTATATCTATATATCTATCTATCTATCTATATATATATATATATGTGTGTGTGTGCATGTATGTATATATATATATATATATATATATATATATACACATACATGCACACACATATATATATATATATATATATATATATATATATATATATATATATATATATATATATATATATATATATATATATATATGTGTGTAGAACACATAGCCCACAAAGTCAGTGTGCCAAGCAGCCACAGCCCTTAAGGCTGAATAACACACCCAATGCTCTTGTAATAGGTGACTCTATTGTCATACACACTGACGTCCCACTCACCAGGCTGAACAAAGAGAAGGTCACAGTGAGCTGCCTGTCGGGCGCTAGGATCTGCCACATAACGCAAGCACTCAGGTCACTCCAAAGCAAATATGACTCAGTCATTGTACATGCTGGTGTGAATGACCTGAGACGTACCTCCCTGGACTACATGAAAAGAGACATAGAGGAGCTCTCTGATCATGTAGCCCAGGCTGGTATGACCCTGACCTTGAGCAGCATCTTACCCTCACCTAGAATGATGCCACAGTACAAAGACAAAATGATCAATTTTAACAATTGGCTAAAATTTTGGTGTCATTCAAAGGGGATCCAGTGTCTATCAGCCTGGGATGACATGCTCGACAAGCCGCGTTGCTTCGCTAGGGACGGCTTGCACCTGTCACCACTGGGATTTCGGATACTGGCAAAGGCTCTGGCCACCCCCATAGTGCCTTTTTTAGGCAAGGCTCAAAAGTCAAACCCACCTCCATAGACAGCACAAGGTACAAGAAACTAAGGGTAATGCTGCTAAACGCCAGAAGTCTTAACCTCAAGATGTACGCACTCAAATCTCTCCTCAGTATGGAGAACATCGATATCTGTGCAGTGACAGAAACCTGGTTCAAGGCTCCAGAGAGCACCCCAGCACTACCAGGTTATACCTCATATCATGCTTTTCGGCCCCAAAACCCAGACCGAACCACAAAAGGAGGGGGAGTTTCCATATTTATCAAGGATATCCATACCTCCAGGTTAGTGGCATTGCATGAAGTATCGGAGACCATCCATGTGCAACTAACAGTGGGCAAAACTGCTTTTCAGTTTATAGCATCCTACAGACCACCCTCTCAAAGTCAGGAATCCCACTCGGCTTTCCTGAAAACATTGGAGAACATGAAGATCTCTCCGAACACCATTATATTGGGTGACTTCAACTACCCAAACATAGACTGGAAGCACTACTCTAGCCCCAGCACCTTAGCCCAAAGGTTCCTGGAAATTATAAACTCAAATGCTATGGAACAACTAGTCACCACTCCCACAAGAGGGGATAATATACTACACCTGATCATTACCAACATGGGGACTCTATGCTCCATACCAGAAGTATATCCTTCATTGGTAAGATCAGACCATAAATTAATTTCTCTGGATATCCACATCCCGACCCCACCCCCAGCCCAGAAAACTACAGTGAAAAACTTCTCAAAAGCAAACTTATCACTTCTCAAAACCGAAGTGAAATCTTTCAAGGCCCCAGGGCCAGTGGAAACTACGGCCCAAACTGCAGAATCCTATATAAACGCATTCTACGGACATCTCCAGGAATGCATGGATCAAGCTATCCCAAACAAAACCAAGACCCAATCATCCAAAGGCAGGCATCCAATCTGGTGGTCCCCAGCCATAAACAGACTGTACAACAAAAGGAGAAAGATACTACATGATAGAGTAAAATCCATAATAGGGAAGGCATCTCTGATTAGTACTAGCAAAAAATTACGATCCCTCATAAAATCCTCCAAGGCCAGCTTTGAAAGAAAAATTGCACAGGACACTAAAGACAATCATAAGGCTTTTTTCAGTTATGTTAGGAACCTGGGATGCAACTCCCAGACTTGTTCTGAGTTGATTCTAAACGACAAAAAATACACTGAACCAACAGACATCGCCAATATCCTGGCAGACAGGTTCAGTGCAAACTTCTCCACCCCCTCCCCCCCAAAAGAGCAAGTGTTTATCCCGGCAGGGGGCTGCCTCCCAAACATCTCTGATGCTCAGGTGAAGGCTGCCCTCTCCAAAGCAAAAAACACTGCTTCCATGGGACCAGATGGCGTCCCGGGTTGCGTCTTACATGAACTCCAAGAAGAACTAATCCCTCAAATAAAACAGCTGTACAATCTCAGCCTCACTACAGGATATGTGCCCACAGAATGGCGTACAGCAACAGTGATCCCACCCCACAAAGGTGGAGCCTCCATGGACCCTGGAAACTATCGCCCCATAAGCCTGACTAGCTTAGTCTGCAAGGCTATGGAGAGGATCATCATGGAGCTCATAAACAAAGACATCGGGGACCAACAGACACTAGATCCTACCCAATTCGGCTTTGTCAAGGGCAGATCCTGCCTTTTGAACCTGGTTGACTTCTTTGAAACAGTCACCAAAGCCATAGATGAAGGGAAGATAGTCCACACAGCCTATCTAGACCTAGCAAAGGCATTTGACACAATACCCCACACGGGCATCATAGATAAGCTATCCAGCTTAAATATAAACCCCTATGTCACAAGATGGGTCACAAACTGGCTCAAAGACAGAACCCACAGAGTGAGAGTTGCTGGAGCCATGTCAGACTCGAAACCAGTCACAAGTGGTGTCCCACAAGGTTCTGTCCTGGGACCGCTCTTGTTCGGTATATACTATTCCGAGGTACAGGCCAGCGTGGGAGGACTATGGCTCATGAAGTTCACAGATGACTGCAAACTGGGCGCCATAATCGACTCTCCAGCTGGCACAAACATCCTTCAAAAAGGTCTCTCAGAGATGGATAACTGGTGCCAGAGCCATGGTCTAAAGCTAAATGCCAAAAAGTGTATAGTCATACCCTTTGGCAAAAACAATGTGCCCACAAACTACCACATAGGCGGTAAACCATTAAGTACAGAGAAAGTAATTAGGGATCTGGGGACCCAAGTTGATAGCAATCTCTCCTTTGACAACCACATTGCCAAAGTGGTTAGAAAGACCTTCTACATGGCCCACCTCATCATGAAAGGATTCACATCTAGATCAAGAGAGGTAATCGTGCCCCTTTATTCATCCCTCATCAGGCCCATCATAGAATACAATGCCCCTTTTGGGATGTACCTTACCTGACACCTGCAGCAATTAGAAAGACCCCAAAAGTACCTCACCAAGAGGATCAAGGGACTCAAACAGATGCCATATGCTGCTTGGTTAAAAAAACTCCAGCTCTACTCAGTTGCATACCGCCTACTTCAAGGCAATCTATGCCTGACATATAAAGCTATGTCCAATCCAGAATTAATGGACATGCTCCACCTCAGTAAATCTAAATCCCTTAGAGCCACACGCTCGAGGGACTTGAACCTCAGCACAGAAATAAATAGGACTTGCTGGAGGGATAGATTCATAACCCAGAGTCTCCCTTCACTCTGGAATAGAATTCCAATTCATGTTAGGCAGAGCACCTCATTGAATCTCTTCAAGAAGAATCTTGATGAGTGGATGGGGGATCGTAGGTTTGTTCCGGGGATTACTTCCGTGTCACTATTAGACAGAGGCACAGTAAACTAAACTGTAAAAAGGGCACAGTATACTCAAATCAAGGGGTGGCTTAAGCCAAACAAAATCGGGCTAGGCTTATAATTGCCCCAGGGCAGATAGCCTAGTATGAACCTATGAACCTATGAACATATATATATATATATATATATATATATATATATATATATATATATATATATATATATATATGTCTCTATATATCTATATATATCTATCTATATCTATATATTATAAATATATATATATATATATATATATATATATATATATATATATATATATAGACTTACCCCCGGGTTTACTATTCCACTGTGCAGGACTAGCTTAGTCCTGCACGGAGGTTGCCATCTAGGAGCAGGATGGCAACACACCATGCATAATAATGAGGTGCGTTGCTGTAGCTCCTAGACTTACACAGAGCATGTAAGAGTGCAGGGGGTGTGTCTGAGAGCAGAGCTCTCCGAATATACATGCCCCCATAATGAAGAACAGCAGAGAGGGGTAAGAAATGAGCGAGACCGCTCATAGGTGTCCGCATATCCCCACCAACAGTCCCCCAAGTGACAACAGCAACAGTATACGTAAATAAAATGAACAAACCATTTATTTTTTTTAAAAATCCCATGAAAGCTACCCATAGGTGCTCGGGTGTGCCCATCACTTAGCTACGGTTAATGCAGCTTAAATGCCTGAAGAGGATAACAAGGAAGATTTATGCAAATAAAGTAGCATAGCAATAATGTAGTGGGCAGAGCATTTGCCTTACGAGCAGACATGCCCAGTTCGAGTCCCACTGCAGCAGACTCCATTTTCCATGGCAAAGTACATTATGAGTAATATTTATGTTGTATAACCCACTAAATAACATATTTTTATGAACTAGAGTACTGCAGTAAATGATATGTGAGGGGTCAGTGTCATAATGCATAAGGCACTAGTAAGCAGGTTTAAGCATAAATAAGCAGTAGTAAGCATATTTAAGCACTAGTAAGTGGACTTAAGCCCATTTGCGCAGTGGTAAGCAATGCCTACACTGGTTAAGCAGTTCTAAAGCTAACTCTCTCTAAGCATATGTAAAGACAGTTTAGCATTGTTTATCATTGCGCAAACCTGCTTACAAATGCTCAAAAGTGCCTTAATCATTCTGCATCCAAAGGCCCTTGTTTTGACCATCAACAAAATAAACAGCCATGCAGGTCTCAATCCCAGGAACCTATACACCATAGTTACAGTAATTAACCATCAAGCCAGTACAGAAGACTGAGGCATCAGCAAAACAGGTCTTCACCATAGTAAAACCAAACTGAACCTGTGAAAGGAATCAATATACAGTCAATTGTTCCATAACCCACTACATAACATAAATATGTGAACTGGTGTACAGCAGTAAGCCCAGATGTGAGGTGTAATTGTAATAGAGTGTTGAAGTCTCCAATAAAACACAGGGACCCCATAGAGTGTACGTACACATTAATTATGGATACCAGGCAGATATATAAGATGTAATGAATAAGAAATCAATGCCAAAAAGGAAATATAATGCAAAGTCTAATGTAAGCAATGCTAAGCATTGCACAGGCCAGCATAGGAGGTGTAAGCAATGTGTACACCAGCTAACTCATTGTGCCGAGTGATATACCCCTTTAAACAATGCCAACCTTAGGTAAGCAGGTTTGTCCATAGCTTAGTCTTTTCAAAACCAGCCAATCACGGAAAAGTGCAGGAAATTGGTCCTACTTAAACCCAAGAGGCTGGAATACATCTCATAACTGGTTGTAGCTTCCCCTTGCAGGCACTATGGCAGTAAGGGGAGAAGGTGTGTGCTTTTGGGCACAGTGCTGGTGTATCCAGGAGTCCACGGTTATGGCAGGACTCCTTGTCAAAGACCATGATCAGAGATTGCTGCAGGGCCAGTACCAGGGCTCCCAATATAAGGCAGAGGCCTGGGAACATCTCACCCGTGATCTCACCAGTGCCAGTGGCATACCCCAAACAAGTGAGCAGATCAGGCACCGCTATGCTGACTTGAAGCGGTGTAAGGGGGACCTCTTGGAGGAGTGGCTCCAAGAGGCTAGAGCGGCAGGGGATGTTCCAGTCGTGTGTAAGTATCACCCCAGTATGTGTGTAATAATTGCCAGCTCAGGTACATCATGGATAGGTATGGCTAAATATTCCTGTTATGTCCCCCACAGCTGCAATGGAGCAGGCCACGAACCAGGAGGCCCACATCAGTCACCTGGTGAGGTTGCGACATGAGGCAGATCAGTAATACTCATGCATTTATTGTCATAGGAAATAAAACTAAAAGTAGTAGTAAATTAATTGCCTGTATAAAACCTGTATTGTTCAAGGCAAGTACTGCATACACTAGAGAATATGGCAGGAAGAGTCTCATATTGGTTGTATGTCAATAAAAGTGTAATAGCCTGACAAAACAGGTCTAACTGCTGGACTGCATGTGTATATTCTGGCATCATATATGGTAATGTAGATTTGCAATCATGTATTAGTATTGTTGTATTAAGCACTGTTACCCACACCATGCACCATAAATTGAATGTGTAGGAATGCCTGTATATGACAGGTGTAATCCCCAGAGGTCATTTAGTACAACTGAGAAACACATAGACAGTAAACAGGGAAAATGCAGACAACAAAAACCAAATAGTACATGCAACTGAGATGTGAACTGTTGTTTTTTTTAGCACAGACAGCCATGGTTGGAATTCTGCCAGTGGTAGTAGTCTGCATACAGAATCATACCCCACAACTGTACAGATATGTCCAGAATGTCTATTTAAGTGGCCCATATCTGTCGCCTATCAACTTGTCACCCTGGGAAATCAGTGGGATGATCCCAGACATATAGGCAGCAAACAGGAAATACAACTGATTGACACACATCTATGAGAACAAAGCTGCCACACTAGCAACTCCCCAATACCTTATGTGACTAAGAAGCCACGTATGTCCCATTTACACCCCAACTTGTCAAGCTGTGGTCAGAGTGTGTACAGAGTGAGATGTATGTGCATAATAGTAATGTGGAATCTGGTACTGTGTGTGGGAACATTCAGGTAGTGCTAATAAACATTCCTCCCACAGGTCTGTCAGATACCAACACTGTGCCCAGAATTACAAGAATGATACTCAGTACTGGTACTGTTCACAGTGGTATTGTATGGCATTGCGACTGATGCAGTTGCTCTGAATAATGAGGTATTACATATCACTCACACTGCCCTACAACATATAACTGACTAGGAAATCTGTATAACAGTGTTGTAATACAAGGTCAGAATGCAAAAGCACAGGGGATTAATAAGACAGAAAGCAGATAGGAGATATACAGCAATATCTATATAGCAGACACAACTGTGATGGACAGTGTTTAAGTTGTAGCAGACACAGCATGGTCTGAATCCTGTGAGTGGAATTAGGCTGCATACAGAATCGTACCCCACAACTGTACAGATGAGGCCAGAATGTCCAGTACATGGGCCCATATCTGCTGCCTGTTCCCCCTGTAAGTCTGTGGGATGATCCCAGATGTTTAGTCAGGAAACAGGGAATACAAGTGATTGTCAAACATCTATGAGAACACACCTGTCACTGTAGCACCCCCTGAAACTGTTAGGAGAGTAATATGTCAAGTATGCCCTATCTACACTCCCATGTTGTCAAGCTGTGACCAGAGTGTGTACAGCAACAGAGTGAGATGTACGTGCATAATACTAATGTGTAATCCAGAACGTTGTGTGGCAACAGTCAGGTAGTGCTAACAAACATCGCTCCCACAGGTACGTCGGATACGAACACTGTGCTGAGAAATACAGACCATTATAACCTGTACTGGTACTATTCACTCTGTTATTGTATGGAATTGTGAGTGTTGCAGTTTCTATGAATAATAAAGTATCACTGGTCACTGTCACCCACACTGTGCTACATAATATAACTGTGTAGGAAAGCAAATATGTGTGTGTGTGTGTGTGTGTGTCAGGTCACAAAAGGTGGAAGAGGGCAATATTCTAGATATGTCCCTGCACACCAGCATGTGGTCAAAACATGGCCAGAGTCTGTGCAGAAAGAGTTGGATAGGTATGTGCACAACATCAACCCAGAATCTGGGAGTATGTGTAGAAACAGTTAGTGTTAACAAACATTCCTTCCACATGTATACCAGGTAAGAGGTGTATACTGCAGGTAAAACCGGTTCATGTGTAATGATGATGACAGCCATATCACTGTCCAAACTAATGCTATAGGGTAATGTAGTAAGACTTGTAAGGTACAGATAACAGCACTGACTAGGAAAGTAATGTGGACTACAGGAATATACTAGTTGTTAATTGACATCTTTCTCTCCCCCCCCACCACATCTCCGACAATAATCAACATACCCACCCCAACTGGTATGTAATGACACCTATGTTCTGATAATGTCCAATTGTTTGATAAATATTTTAATGGTTCCCATGCATGTGCTATATTGAATTATTCCAACATTGTTGGCATGGTGCCATCAATGTACCTGCATGCTGTTCTTATTACCACTGTGGTCCCATATATGCATGTGTTCTGTTTGTTATGCAACTGTTCCGTATCTGGTGTCTGGGTTAATGGGAATATCTATGCATGCTGTTATACCTAAAATTAGAATATGTTGACTATTACTAATCTACATATGATGATGAAATATAAACACTGCAGCACGCTTGGGAAGGCTGGTCCCATCAGAACCACCTGCCCCACCTCAGCTGGCCATGGCACTGGGCACCAGCATGTCTGGGGCCCAACCTGGGACCTCCCTGTCTGTTGGTCCTGCACCACCTTCAGGTGGAACCACCTCAGGAAATGGGGCTCACCTCCCCGGGAGTGGGTGCAGACAGGCACCTGTCACCCTTCGCCGGGTCTGGGTCATGGTGCATAGAGAGATCAACCAGCAGTTTAGTGATCTCCTACGCCACCTCGAGGGCCTCGTGTCGTGATTAGAGAGTCAGCCTGGCTCTGCAACTCAGCCCCCAGCACAGCCACCTTTGGGGCTGTGAAGGTGCAATGGTGATTACCCATGGGTGGGGACCTCAGTCCCACTGTTACCACTAGGGGGCTTGAGCCTTCCAATTTCCCAACACTCCTCCCCATCAAGGTGTTTACCCCCACACGTGTCATACAACCACCCCTGTATGCGCCTTATAGGGTCACAGATTCATAGGTAGGTACTAGGCTATTGGCCCAAGGGCCTACGTAAGCCTAGCCAACAAGATTCCCTGGCCTACACCACCCAAGAAAGTTATTTTCCTGTGCCACTGTTGAGCAGAGACACAGAAGTGATACCCAGGGTGTATTTCCTACTTCCCATCCACTCATCAAGATTTTTCTTGAAGAGTGCTAATGAAGAACTTTGCTTGACATAGATGGGTAGCCTGTTCCAGAGTATGGGAAGTCTCTGGGACAGGAATCTATCCCTCCAGCATGTCCTGTTTATTGTGGTGACAAGGTTTAGGTCCCTAGAGTGTGTAGCTTGGAGGGATTAGGATTTCTTTAGGTGTAGCATGTCCAACAGCTCTGGGTTTGACATAGCTTTATATGTTAGGCAGAGATCACCTCAGAGTAGGCAATATGCTACGGAGTAAAGCTGGAGTTTTTTGAGGCGGTCAGTGTAGGGCATGTGTTTGATACCAGTAATCCTGTATGTGAGGTACTTCTGTGGCCTTTCCAGCTGCTGCAGATGTCTTGTGAGGTACATTCCAAAAGGGGCGTTGTACTCTATAATGGATCTAATGAGTGTCGAGTAGAGGGGAACAATGACCTCTTTTTTCCTGAATGAGACTAGGGTTGCCAGCCTTCTTTGTGGCTAAAACTGGATTAGGGTCACGCCCCTCGCATCACCCATAACTCCACCCATTCCCACCCCCTGCCCCATCCATGACCCACCCATTTTGTGACATCACCATTGCATCAGCTGATGGGAACGCCCTCTTTTTCTGTTCCGGATGCCTGCTTTCAGCCAATTTCTCCCCAGTTGCCATAAATACACACTACTGCTACACAACAGCACAGTGTTGAAATAGAGACACTCAACAGTACATGCCACACTACTGCTCCACAATGGTACAGTATTGGAATAGCAACACCACAATAGCATACAAGACTGTAGCTATAAAAGGACACATGGAGGCAGTACTGATGATTGGCACTGACACTCATGGTGATACACATTGAATGTATCATGGACAATTCAAGGGAACAAGGCCATGTGGCCATTTATGCCTTGCCATATATCCACACTTCAACCTTACGAGCTCACCTCACTTTTCCAAGGAGAAATATCTCAATCATTCTGGGGATGAATTTATAAATATTCATCTGTTTGTTTCAAAGGAAAATAGTGTACCACATTGCATGAACTGGAGTGAAAGATTCTTGCAGTGAAGGGGTTACCATTGTGTGACAAATTTGTCTCTCCACCAAGAATTGGTTATTTTCTAAAGCAGGCTCAGATCTCTGGTCCTAATGAATGCTGGGCTGTTTAATTTGTAGAGATATTAGCGGTCTTAGACTAAAGGATCCATAATGGCACAAATCCCACATAAAGAGTCTACAGGGCACCAGATACAGAGACAGAGCCTACAGGCTCTTTTGGTAGCTAAGGGAATTTAGGTCTGTATTATTTTTGTTAGGAATCTCTGTGGTCTCTCCAACTGTCTCTGTCCAGTAGGTTACACCCCAAAGAGTGGAGTGTATTCTACAATGTGTCTGGTCAGTGCACAATAAAGAGAAATATGGACTTCTTTGGATATAAAGGAGATGCCCTTTGTGATCAGCTGTGTCAGAGAGAAGGATTTCCTAACCACTGATGTAGCATGATGATCAAAGAGATGGAATTATTTACTCATTTTCCATGGCCTGTCAGAACATCATCACTTAGGAGAGGAGTGTTTTCTGTAATATAAACTGGGTTTAGGGATTGTTTACCAAATTTGACAATACTGCACTTTTCAGAATGTAGCTTTAGCTCATTTCCTGTGCACCGGCTATTAACACGTAACTTAAAGTTGTATTTTCTACCCATCGGAAAGGGGTTTGAGGATGACACCCATTTTATAGTCATAGAGGTCACCTGTTACCCACATGCTCTCTGAGGATGCAACTGCCACCTTCACTCTTTGGATTATGTCTCACAAACCATTTTGCTATCTTTCTAAGTACATAGGGATCAATTTGGAGCACATTTAGCTTGTTAATTATGTTAGCATGTGCAATGGCTTGTGTTACTCTCAAAAATAATGCATGTATGTACATATGTAAGTTATCTTTTATTTATTCATTTGATGTTTGTTATCCAGAGTAAGGGACTGACCCTTTAAGGGCCCACTCAACCACTGCCTCAAAAAGACAGTACAGAAATGATGATAACTTTGAAAAGAAAATGCAACAAAGTACAAACAGTGAAATACTAGCTAGGCTTAAAATGGCTCGCAAGGGCAGTTAGCTTAGTACTAATCTATGAACCTATGTGTTCATGTTTAGTAGAAAATAAGAGAGAAAAAATAAAAAGTTCCAGTTCAGAGGTAAAAAAGTGTGGGAAGCAAAAAAGGAAAGGTGGAACAGAATGAAGAAGCAGAGCCCTGCCTTACATGATGGTTAGAAAATGATAGCAGATGCAGAGGTAATTCAATTAAAACAACAACTAGAGGGAGAGGACATGAAGAAGTACAAGAAAGTTCCCAGTGTCCCAAAATGGATCACTGAGGAGTGGCTAAAGAACCGTTTGAAGGTGAAAGTTGTAATCTGACACACCACTGAACAATTTGGATTTTATAGTGGAGATGTCCAATGATTTGGGGGGGGGGGGTTACAAATAGGTGGGAGCCCTGAAGTACATCTTATGCAAATAACACCACAGCAACGTGAAACCAAATAGATTTTGGTTGGCTGGTGTTAAACAAGGTGAGAGAAGGTTATTTGTCTGCAGTTTACTACAGAGTAAGAGAGTATAGTGGTGTTGGGGAAGGGTGCCCCCTGAGATATCATTTGCCCATTACTGTAATGATTACTAGCTGTTGGTGACATTTGTTAGGAAAATGCTGTTTAATCATGCAGAGGAAGTTTGGGAGTTCTGAGGTGAGAGAAAGGCATATGTAGAGCTGGATCAACTAGTCCAGAAAGAACTGAAAAGGCAAGCATGTAGGTAAATTAACAACAGGCTATATAACTCTCCCATCTGATTAAGCAGACAAAAAGGGACAAATCCAGGTGGATATTCCCAGAATAATAGGACATGGAGAGAGAAACACTGACTATACAGAGGCACTGAGAAGCATAGAAAAAGACTACAGCAAGTAGATGAGCAAATCATGAGAGAACTAACAACCAATGAGGAAGGAGAGCATCAGAAAACAGAGTGGGTAATCATAGTAATAGGGAATGACAGACTACAAGAGTGCCAGGATTAGAACAAGCAGAAGGGAATACCATTTATACTAAGCAAAAGCAATCAATCTGTAGACAATTGTATACCTAGCCAGTAACCAGACAGTAACACTGTACCTTATGTCTGGGAGTTAAACACCTAAACTATCCAGGATATCAACAGCCATAGCGATGCTGGCTTCTGCTATGCCTTCCCCATTTGACGAAGTTAAATAACATCCAAAGTCGAACTGCTGTCTGATGCTCGCTTGCATTCTGAAAACGCTACATTCCCCTTCCCTGTTTGAAAAGTTAAATGCTGGCTTCTGGTTCCCGCTCACACTACCGGAAGTGAGCTCCTTGAGCTCAATTCTGACAGGCTGGTAGCCCTGAAGGACGTGATGGCATCATCGCGCACGTGATGACATCAGTGTCAGCGCCACAAAATTTAAAAACAAAACCAAAAACTCGGACTTCACATGTCCGGTTTTGGAATGGAATTTGTAACCGGACAATTTGTTAGAAAACCGGACAGTCCAGTCAAAACCCGGACAGCTGGCAACCCTAGATGAGACCCTTTTATAATGAGGTGTGCCACGTAGAAGGACTTCCTGACTACTGTGGCGATGTGACTATCAAAGGAGAGACTACTGTCCACCTGGGTCCCAAGGTCTCTTATCACACATTCAGTGTTAAGTAGATTGCTGCCTATGTGGTAGTTCATGGGTACAGAGTTTTTACCAAAGGGGATGACACTGCACTTTTTGGCATTGAGCTTGAGGCCATGGCTCTGACACCAGGCATCTGTCTCAGCGAGGCCCTTCTGTAGGATGTCCACATCATTTGGGGACTTGACTATGGCTCCTAGTTTGCAGTCATCTGTGGACTTCATTAGCCAGAGGCCTTCTGTGTTAGCCTGTACTTCAGAGAAGTAGATACCAAACAGGAGAGGTCCCAGGATGGACCCTGTGGTACTCCACTTGTCACTGCTTTGAGGTCAGATTTGGAGTCTGCAACTTTTACAGTGTGGTTTCTGTCAGTGAGCCAGTTGGCAACCCATCTTGTGACATAGGGATTTATACCTAGTTTAGTGAGTTTAGCTATAATTCCAGAATGGGGGATGGTGTCAAAAGCCTTGGCGAGGTCAAGATAGGCTGTGTGAACCACCTTACCCTCATCTACGGCTTTGGTGACTGCCTCAGAGAAGTTGATCAGGTTCAGGAGGCATGATCTGCCTTTCACAAACCCGAATTGGGTGGGATCCAGAGTTTGGAGGTTACCAATGTCTTTGTTTATGAGTTCCATGATGATATGGTCCATGGCCTTGCAGACCAGGCCCGTCAGGCTAATAGGTCGATAGTTCCTGGGATCAGCGGTGGGTCCCCCTTTGTGGAGTGGGATAACTGTTGCTGTGCACTATTCAGTGGGCACAAAGCCTGATGCGAGGCTATTATTGAACATGGTGCTTAAGTGGGGAGCCAGTTCATTCTGAAGTTCGTGTAAAACGCAGCCTGGGATGTTGTCTGGTCCCATGGATGCTGTGTTTTTGGCTTTAAAAAGTACAGCTTTTACCTGCGTAGTTGTGATTACAGGGACTCTGCATTCTTCCTGTATAGATATGGGCCCTTTAGTGGGTGAGAGGGGGGTAAAGTTAGCACTGAACCTATCTGCCAGGATGTTGGCAATATCAGTTGGTTCTGTAATTTTCTTGCCTTTATGCTGTAACTCACAGCAGATCTGGGTGTTGCCATTGAGATTTTTTACATAACTGTAGAATGCTTTGTGGTTGTCCTTGGAATTAGTGGCAATTTTGTTTTCATAGCTAGCTTTGGAGGATCTTATAAGGGATCTCAGCTTCTTACTGAGGCTGACCAGGGAGCTCCTCCACTCATGGGATTTTACACTCTTTTGCAACAGTTTCTTCCTTCTGTTGTACAGTTTGTTTATGGCAGGGGAACACCAGATTGATTTCCTTTTTTGGAAGATAGCATCTTGGTTCTGTTTGGGATAGCATGATCCATGCACTCATGTGCATTTGTGCAGGATTCAGCAGTTGTAACTATATTGTCCATCTGCATGGGTGTCAAGAAGTTCACCACTTCTGTCTTAAGAAGCATGAAGTTGGCTTTGGAGAAATTTTTTACTGTGGTTTCCTTAATGGGGGGTGGGATGTGGATATCAAGGGTGATTAGCTTATGGTCGGATCAGACCAATGAGGAGTTGACTTCAGGTGTGGAACACCGGTCACTCATGTTGGTAATGACTAGGTCTAGGATATTGTTGCCCCTGGTGGGGGTGTGGATAAGTTGATCCAGCGCATTGGAGTTTATGAAATCCAGAAAGCGTTGAGCTAAGGAGTTGGTATACAAGTAGTTTTCCCAGTTAATAGTGGGGTAGTTGAAGTCGCCCATTATTAGGGTGTTTGGTTGAACCCTAACATTTTCCAGTACATCAAGAAAAGAGGAGTGGGAATCCTGGGGCATGGGGGGGATCTGTAGCAAGCTACAATTTGTATTGCAGTTTTGCCCAGAGTTAGTTGCACTTGGATAACCTCGGATGCATTATGCTGAGCAGCTAGCTTGTTTGTCTTATCTGTTAACCTACCCAACCCACCTTCCCAAATATACCTACTACCCTTCCCAACATCCCACTCTCTCCTGAAAAAAAAGGGCAATCTGTTCCCACAAAAAAAATCTCACCCCATACATTGCTGTCCATTTCGCACACGTGTTCACTGGACACATGTAATCTGGTCTAACTGGCATCATAACGTAGTATTGTTTTCCTCACCCCCTCCAAGGGGTTTGAGGGTCCAAATCTACCTCCAAATTCAGTGTATATGCACAGTTGTTGCTGTAGAAGAAACGGGCAGCTATGGACCTTCCCTACACCCTTCCTGCTCATCCCTAGCTATTTCCCCTACTGTCTTTCCCTCTTTGTGCCCCTTTTTTCACCACTTTCCTATTGAAATTAGTGAGGGGGTAAGCAGGAGTAAGCACTTTTAAGCAGCAGTAAGTGGGTTTAAGCCTGTTTGCATGAGGGTAAGCAATGCCTACACAGGTTAAGCAATTTAGGAGCTAACTGAGTATAAGAAACTGTAACCGGTACTTAGCAGTGCTTAGCTCCGTGCAAACCCACACAAACCCCACTTACAACTGCTTAAAAGTGCCTTAATCACTCTGTATCCAATGGTCCGTGTTCTGCCCAGCAAAAAAAAAAACAGTCTCTACTAGTCTCAGACCCAGGACCCTGCACACTGTAGACAAAGTGATTTACCACTAAGCCATGTCAGATATGCATAACCCAGATGTATCCACAAACACATCATCCAGTCCATTCATTCAATGGTACAGAGAATGTATTCCATTTAGATGTATATGGGTGCGTAAATATATTAATATCTAAACAGATACAACATATCTATATATGTCTATATAAATATATATACATACACATATATATATATATATATATATATATATATATATATATATATATACAGAAATATACACACATATATATATATATATATATATATATATATATATATAAACATATATACATGCAAATACCTACATCTATAGATATATATGTCTACATCTATATGTCTAAATATACACAGCAAGTCACATATATGTAAGCAGATATATATATATATATATATATATATATATATATATATATGTATATTCGGACATAGTTATATATATGTAAGCCGATTTTATATATATATATACATATATATAGGTATATATGACCATACATCTGTAGATAACAATGGGAAAATAACTAAAACATATATGTCCACATGCACCGTTAATGGGGTTGAGAGGCCCCAAACAATATACGTCTTGTACGAATAGTTATACCCCCCCACAGCCAAACACATCCGCCCTGCAATACACTACGAAGTGTTACAGATCCCATAACTAGGACCTGATACGACATGGGCACGAGATGCTAATAGTACTACACCGCACCTGTATGATGTCAGGCTGGTACTGGTAACATATCATGCAGTACAGTCTGGCTCCCATAGTAAATGTACAATGTGGAAGCTATCAACATCCCCAGGAGGCATATACACAGACGCATATGTGCAGACACAGATACACACACACACACACACACACACACACACACACACACACACATATATACACATATATATATATATATATATATATATATTTATAATATATATATATATATATATATATATATATATATAAATATATAGACACACACACACACACATATACATATATATATATATATATATATATATATATAGAGAGAGAGAGAGAGAGAGATAGATATATATGTGACTACACATACACACGCAGAGATATGTACAGTAAGATACATATGTAGAAGGTGCACACAATATAGAACAGCCACTATGCCTACAGTTAACACCTTAACAACTGGACAGTGTTTGAGCCACCCATACAAATGACAATCGTTGCCTGCAACATATACCCACAGAGGGGTCATAGGATATAACACCACACACAGGTTTGCATAAATGGAAAACCTTTATTTGTGTACTATTACCATTTTATGTGCCATTTCATATAGCTGTTCAGACATTGACATCCATATAAACAGAGTAATGCAACTGTTAAACAGTTATACTAATACAGTAGTCTGGAAAGGTTCACAACTGTTGCTGTCCAGGCCAAGCCCTTCAAATAGTACAATAGTAAAGACAGACTGGGCCACAGGATAGGAAGCAATCAACAGTTAGTAATGCAGGTGTATAGTTCTACACTCTGTACACAATCAGTAAGTGGTAAAGACTTCAGTTGACCAAATGGGATGTAACTTTTACATAACAAGGCATAACTGACACCATCACAAGCACACTGACAAACAAAACAGTCTGTATGGCAGGAGGCAGTACGCCTGCATTAACCCACTTTATGTAACTAATGTAAATATAGGTGAATTGTATGGTGCTGTACATCCAGATACCTTAAGGCAGCTCAGCCCTGATACCCCCCATGTTGTAACAGCCTAGGTTATTTATGGTGCATCCCCCCAGACTCAAAAACACAGGGCCATATACTACTGTTACATACACTGGCCTCTAGAGTGCATAAGGGCACACATGTATTGTGTAGTTGAAGTCCATAAATATATGGCCCCAGCCCCACCGTATGTGTGAGGGATACAGCAGCGGTGGACTGATGGCAGGAATTCCAGCATGATATACTCGCAGCCCACTACAGAACAACCCCTGACAGCATGTCATATGTGCAAAGCTTGGTATGTAGGTGGAGGGCAGAAGATGGAACACAGGCCCATATGTGGAAAACTGTTGCCATACACTAAGCAAGTCGCTGGTGTTACAGGATAGTCTGCAACATACCCTTAGTCAGGGATTTGAGGTTAGAAACATAAATGGATGTAGCCATGTACTGACAGCACTCAACACACACATTGCCAGTAAAATAGCTGACACAGGACCTGTGTGGTGGACAGACAAAACATGATAGGTGCACCTCTGGCCACCAAGAGGATAGGCCCACAATTGAGAGCTATGCAGACAGACTGCATTCCAAGGTAAACTAGTATGTACATACACACACCCTGTAACAACAGTACTATACAAAGCATAACACAACTCTAGTCACACTCTGTCTGTAGTTCTGGAACCTCCTACAAATATGTAGCTGGCCTGAGTGTGCCGGTTCTCCTGTAAGATGTATTGCTACCTACTGTCTGTAACACTGATGCCCACACACAGGAAGGATGTCCGTCACACAGGAAAGATAAAGGGACCACGCCCACATGATGTAGGGATTTATAGTAGGTGGTTGCCATGACAGTGGTAATTGGAAGTACTACACAGCAAGCTGCATGCAGTTAGCAGGTGGAGGACACTGATTGGTGCAGAGGCCATCACCTGATCATGTGCATCACCTGCTAAAGCCATGCTGCAATCTATTCAAAGCAGCCCAATCCATTTACTGGAGAGAGAGAGAGAGAGAGAGAGGGGGAAAAAAAAGAGAGAAAGAAAGACAAAAAACTCAAAAAAAAAAAAAAGTGCCTAAGGCAAAGGCATTCAGCCAGGATTCATTCATCAAGACATCATTTCCACAACAGGTATGTAAAGTATGTATACATGTAATAGAATGTAGTACCTGTTCCATAATAATGGGATAGACAATGTGGAATGATCTATATGTGCCATCAGGTGTTGTTGTGATGATTTTCAACTGAACAACTGCTATGGAAAATAGTGTCTGTCCCTGTGGGAAGTGGGCCATAGCCATCAACTGTGCAGGTCAGCATTGACTAACAAGATGTAAGCTACCATAGTGTGTGCTGTGTAATGGGAAGTATGTATATTACATGGCCAATAGCTGGTGGTGGAAGTAATGCCATTATGATGGATATGTGGGACCCATGGCCCACCAATGGCAGGGTACTCAGGTTAATCTGTAATATAGCATGCCAGAATGCCATAGGTGTGTAATAGGGTTACCTGCAATCAGGTCCTACATATACCCCCCTAATGTCAGGCCATGTCCATATGTGGCACCTGTCTGTGTTCTAGCAAGTCAGAACAGGGCAGCTCTGCAGGAAGGTGTTGTGAGATTGTGGAGCTGATGTCTGAATGTACCCCACATATAGGTATGCATATGTATACATATGTCACATATATAATATATAAAGATATATATGTATATCAGTATGTATGTCCACAAATATATAGATACCCATGTGTAGACATATATATGTGCACATATATACATCACATATATCTACACATATATAGAT
This sequence comes from Protopterus annectens, assembly GCF_019279795.1. NCBI lineage: Eukaryota > Metazoa > Chordata > Ceratodontiformes > Protopteridae > Protopterus > Protopterus annectens. The sequence continues at coordinate 920,017,604 of NC_056729.1, forward strand.
ATATACTTATATGCCATGTCTACATATACACACACACACACACACACACACACACACACACACACACACACACACACACACACACATATATGTATATAAAGACATGTCCCCTATATTACTACCACAGTGATGCGTGCTATGTGCAAGGCACCAGCACACATAGCAATACACACAGATATCTACAGCTGGCAGTGTGTGCAACATGGACATGTATGTCACATGTTAGTCCCTTGTTGGGACCACATTGCCCCTGTCTGTGAAGTCTGCAATGGGAATATGGGGAAGTATGGCAGGTACACTTCTGGAGGTGGTCAGAATTGGTAGATATAGAGGGCAGTCTACAGGGGTGGTATGTGACACACGTGGTGAGTAAACACCCTGGATGGTGTGTGTGGTCTGTGATGTGGATGCCCCATGGGCCCCACTATGGACACAATGGGAAAAAGCCTCCCACCCACTGCTACTCACAACAGCAGTCCACATCCTGAAGGTGCCTGATCTGGAGGCTGAGCAGGAGGAGCATGTTGGCCTTGTGAATGGGTACTGGGTGCCTCAGACTGATGTAGCACATCCTACATGTGTCTGTGGAGCCCGGTATGGAACAGACCCTAGTGTGCCCCGAGGGGGGGGGGGACAACATCCCCTGGGTGTTCCACCTGATGGTATTTCTGGACCAGTACATGAGGAGGCCCCAGGTTGGGACACACATGTGATGTGGCCAGGTATCATGGCTAGATGGGTTTGGAGAGGTGAATCTGCTGGCCAATAGAACATATACATGTTATTGTGTCAATGTTATAGAACATATGTTGGTAGTAATAGTCTACACAATCCCGGTACATGTCCAACAGCATGCATAGATATCCTCAAAAACAAAGAATGTCAGATGTGCAGCAATCCTACAGCAGCCATACCGCTGGCATATATGGAACCATAGTGGCCCTGACAATGGCATGCAGGTGAATAGTCTGTAACAGGCCAGCAATGATAGCTTCCACACAGGGGACATGGCTACAATCACACAGCAGAAAGTGTGGTACAATACAATATCTGTCCCACTGGTAGGTAAGCTGTAGTCATACCTAATGAGTTGTATGTACAGTTTGTTGAAGCTGATATGGTGGGGGGTGACAGAGATGTGTAATACAAACTGTGGTAACCTTGCTGTATGAGTTGCTCAGACCTGTTTCCATCTTTATGTCTTTCAGCCAAGATGGCACATGCACGGTTTGCCACCTATTCCCAAGTGGAGAATGATGTCTTGATATCACACTTGATCCAGCACTATCCAGTGCTGTTTTGCAGGACTGCACATGAGCAGCAGGAGTGGATCACCCTGTGAAATGACCTAGTCCACAGGGTCAATGATGTCGGACTGCACAACTGCAGTTATGAGGAGGTCCGGCATCATTGTACTGACCTGCTTCGCAATGCCCATCAGCATGCTGCTGCAGTCCGGGGGAGATCACCTTGCCACGGGGGGTATGCCATCCACCCCCCCGATATGTGTAGAGGAGCTCCTGGCCAGCTTCGTGGCACCTGCCTGTCCAGACAGCTGTCAACCGCTGGACTCCTTCGTGGAGGTGGGTATCACCCACACACCAGCCAAGGAGCATGCAGGTAAGGACACAGCATACATCAGTAGACCACTGTTGTGTATACATCTGCATTGGTACAGGTAGATCATGCATATCTGACATGTCATAGATATATTGTGTTGCTGCATTGTAGTGATAAACAGATGCCCAGATGTGGTAGAATAGTGGGAATGTACTGTTGATGTACTGTAATACTGCACCCACCCTGTAGCACTGCCACAGGTGTGGCCACTGACATTGCATCTCTCCCCTCTTATGTAGGTCCCTCCGGGATACCACCAAGGCAGCAGCCTGTAGCTCGTATGTTTTATATAGATGCTTGCCAACACACTGGGCATGTAATGGTGATAGTATATTCCATGCACACATCTAACACACCTACCCTGAATGCATGCTGTACATGTGCATCTATTGTTGCTGTGAAATGCACAGTCTCACAGGGGTGACCATGATGGGGTATTGGAAGGGTATGTGAGACACCTGCATGATAAGTAAGATCCTGTCATTGCAGAATGTGTCCACAGGGAGTAACATACTGGTGGTGGACATGGCTTACAGTAGGGACATGTTCGGAACAACACCCATATACAGTGCAACACCAGTGTATATACCTGTAGGACAATGGCAACTGCTGTAGAGATACACTATGGCATAAGGCATTATAGTAGCCCACATTACCAGCTGGGTCTAGGCTGCAACATATGGTGTTCAGTGTATGGGACACTGCAAAGTGCCACACGTGTAGGGCTTACTTGTCATGCATCTGAATAACGGCTGAAAGAGGAGGGCTTTCAGCATGACACACCGGTGCACTGCAGCAGGGATCCTAAGGATGCTAGGAATGGCTCTATCTGCACAGGTTCAGGATCTGTGGCAGCCGTAACCCTACCCACACAGCAATAGTGACGGCAGTATGTGAACACCATGGGATGTGCATGAGTAGACCTTGCAATCATGCAGAATAGTGGGACATGTGTAGGGCATACTGAACATACACTGGCAAATGCAGATGGCCCACGCTGGTATACCCTTGCCAGGAGCAGTGACTGATGTAGTACACACAACAAGAGGTGCGATAAACTGTCATGATAAGGGTGTGTACACATATGCCCACACGGTGTGAATGCATTGTGGTCAGCAGCCGCACACCTAACACAATCTGTAGACACTGCATGTGAAAGTACAGGACATATGTCACATATCGGGCTCATGTACGGCTAAGATATGCAATGATGTGGTCCCATGGCACATCAAGGATGTGTGTGTCAAATCAATAAAGGTGTGTACACCCCCCCATAGCCATGGTATGCTCTGATGGTGAGTATTGCAGTGGTCATACATGGTCTGTTGATGTTGACAGCTATAAATCAGGCATCAGGCATTCAGCAATGACAACTGTTCACATATCATCCCAGGTATGTGTTGCTGAAAAACATAGAGGCTATGAGAAGTAAAGCTGACATAACTGACACAGTACTACACATTCCACAATGGGTTGTACATCTGTGAGTTGCGGTGCACAGTACATGGCAGGGTGCAGAACAGGTGCACAGCAATACTGTGTACATGGGTGCAGTGGTATCCAGGGGAAGGGGCATCACCTAGTGACACAGCACATACATTGCACACATGTATACTGTTGCTAGCATGGATTGGCTATAGCTGAACTGCATGCTGTTCTGTACCATATGTTCTGCATGTTGGCAGATGGGTAATAGGAGGACTGTGTGTACTATCATTGTGCAACCTCACATGTGTGTGTGTGTGTGTGTGTGTGTGTGTGTGTGTGTGTGTGTGTGTGTGTGTGTGTGTGTGTGTGTGTGTGTGTGTGCATCCTGGTGGTGAGTTAGTTTGCCTGCAGGGTCACTCTGGTGAAGTGGAGGGAGGTAGATGCATGTAGGATGCATGTGTGCATGTGTGTGTTTGTATGGGTGGCCATGTATGCACATGTGTAATTGTGGAGTGTTCATATGGCTGTACCTCCCTTTGGGACTGTGCAGTACATGGACATGGACTGCCACATTACACACCAGGAATACCTGTCATGTGTGTCATCACAGGACAGCAAATAGTATAATAGGGTCTGTAGCATGAAACAAGCATCCAGAGGGAAGGTAGACACCAGGTACACCCTTAATATCGCAGTCATCAGAGAGGTCACCTACAGCCCATGTATACAGCTCTACAGATGCATTGGGAAAGTACTAGTCAACACCAGGGAGTGTATCCAAATATTACAGTTGTCACATGATAGGCTGAAGGAGTAGCATATCTGGCATGTACTGAGCATTACATACACATGACACACCAGTGCAAGATATTATGGATGCAACATACTAGCCCACACATATAGGGGCCATGCACATCATGTATGGACATACAGAGGGTGCATACTGAATGACAGCAGTGAGGCCATGTAAAACCACTACACACAGGTCAGGCAGGTAAAGTAGTAAGAGGTCTTGTGTTGTGGCTGCTTGTGTGGGTATTTAGAGGACTGAGATGTTAATGAGTGGTATCAATGTGTGTATGTTAACAAGTGTGATGCAGGATGGGGTAACACATGGACATATACGTAGGACGGTCTGTAAAGCCATGAACAGTTAGGTATTATGGAGGTGTGTGTGTGTGTGTGTGTGTGTGTGTGTGTGTGTGTGTGTGTGTGTGTGTGTGTGTGTGTGTGTGTGTGTACTGTTAGGCAATGCTGTACATGTCTTAAAGTGCATTTATTGCTTTCCCTCACAGGTGGCAAGGTGGGTCAGGGTCCCTCCTGCATGCAGTCTGATGTTGTTCTCCATACAGACACCGAAGATGATGATATTAATGTTGAAGCACAGGTGAGGTTGTCAGGGGCCAACACTGCACCAACATTTGACATCCCCCTTTCAGCCACCCTACCCCCACACACAGTTTCAGTGCCTATGTACACCCCATCACCAGTGGCCATAGCGGAGGGACAGCTGACGTTCGGTGGCAGTGCACAGGAAAATGTGGTAACCATGCCTACTGTGTCCGGTCGCAGCAGGCATAGCCAGATGTCTGGCAGGCCCCCACATAGGCAGATGTCCCAGGGTGTTCACAGTACGGCCACTGGACATCATGCCCCTGGCAGAGGCAACATAAATGGTACAAGGAGAAGCATGTTTCAGGCTGTCATGGCGGCGCAGGCACATATAGAATGTTACCACAGACAAGGCCTGAGGCTGCAGAGGGCTGCTCTCACATCTTCAAATGACAATGCTCGTGAACTGGCTGGTGCCATACGTGGATTAACTGAGTTCATGGATAGATGGTCTGGTGAGATGATGGCCCTCATCGACCGTGGTCTGTCCATGCTTGAATGTGTGGTGGGAGTGCAGCAACGACCATGTGAACGTAGGCCAGCAATGCCAACAGCTGGTAGTCAACATGGACATGCTAGGACACCAAGGGGCTCCCATAGTGGCAGTAGAAGCCCTGGCAGTGTGGTGGATGTGCTGTCCACACCACACCACAGGAGGCCACCTGCACATGGTCCTGGTCAGTCCCAGGAGGGATCTGGTACCAGCAGACAAATTGCATCAGCAGGTGAGAGTAGCACATCGAGGCCTGTACCTGGACATGCGCATGGAACCCCTGGCAGGCACAGTCCAGGTGTCAGTGGCCAGAGGCAGTGAACTGCACACCCTGCCAGATATGGTCTGCGGCTCTCCATAAACACCTGTGTAGGGCAGCCACATGGCAGAACTGTGTGCATGCATACCCACACACTATGCAAACACACCTAGGGCAACCCCATACCTACACACACCACATCACCTTGCCCAGCTCCCAACAGTACACCCCTAACCCACACACATGGTGTCAAATGTATGGCCCACCCTTGGCCTCTGGCAAACCAACATCACACCTTGGGCATATGATGATACCTGTGCCACATCCCTGTCATCCATACTATCAATGCAGGGACAGGCTAATATGGTTCTGATGCACATAGTGACTGTGCAACAGTGTACCACAGTACTGCAGTGTAACATGGTGTAGGGAGTAGAGTGTAAGGCATATTTGGCAGGTAGTGTAGCCATCCAGCAATGATGCCTTATAGCTGTTAGTAACACTGGTTTGTTGTGGTCTTTATAACATTATCCATTTGTGTTGTAGGTGTACATGTGTCAGCACTAGGATGCCCTGTGCATATGATACCTGTGCCACATCCCTGTCATCCATACCCTCAATGCAGGGACAGGCTGATATGCTTCTGATGCACATGGTGACTGTACTACAGTGTACCACAGTACTGCAGTGTACCATGTTGTAGGGAATAGAGTGTAAGGCATATTTGATGGGTAGTGTAGCCATCCAGCAATGATGCATTATAGCTGTTAGTAACACTGGTTGATTGCAGTCCCTATAATGTTATCCATTTGTGTTGTAGGTGTACATATGTCAGCACGAGGATGCTCTGGAGTCATATTCCACAAAGGGGTATGTCACTGTGATGACACCATGACTGTGCCATATCTGGGGTACAGTTGAACACATTTCAAAGGTTACTAAACCGGTTATTGCCTGTGCCACATGGACAGGTGGCCCAGTGAGGTGTGTATACCCTGCAACCTGATGTAGACTCATCCACATACATGCACACTGTTACTTGGCAACACTGGGAATAGACCTCTACCTAGCTATGTCGTGATACAGAAGTGTGTGGCTTACACTGCACACACCGCACAGCATTTAGGCTGAGGTGTGTCCCAAGTTACATAGTACATGCAGAACATCCCCTGAAATATACAGCATGCTAATGGGGGATGTAATGGGTGTATTTGGGCAATACATAGTGTGACATACGTTCATATACACATTTACAGACACATAACAGCCAGACACACATCTGAGATACCAGGGCCTATCGCTGCTAACTTGACCATGTCTCCAATGTGTTACAGGTAGGCTGCACACATCACATGCATAACTGGCTTGGATTGTGGTAACAGTTACCTGTATGATTGATGGTGACAGTGGTAGCCATAATGTGATACATGGGACATATACCGGGTGTACCTTGATGTAATAACAGTGTACACAGCACCCACACCCCCCACTGGATATTGTACTCCCTGAAACCCATGATGACACTCTGCCATACCCACCATCACACATTGGCCGCGACTGTGATACAACCCATAGTATACCCCAACATTGGTACTACAGGGATATGCATCTCATGCACATGCCACACGCGTAGTAGGGTGTTGCATTGTCATGCCTCACCTATGGGCAGCAACAACACTATCTGTACTTCTGTGTGGCAAAGGGTATTGTAATAGGAGTATGTGGCCTTGGAATGCTGTACCTTACAGATATACGGACATGCACAACTACACATACATGCCAGAACACAACAGGTATCCCATGCCTATCACCACATTTGTAAAACACTGTTGTGCTGGTACTGCAAGGCTTGTGTAGCCAGTACGGGGAGAAGCTTAACAGGGTACATGTAATGTCCCATACAGCAGCAGCCACCACTGACTATGGCAATGGGTGTTGTGTTGGTTGTGAAGGCTCTCATGGAATTCCCATGTACAGGTGTGCTAACACAAAGACACTGTTATGCTCAGTCATGCACATGTACACATGTGTCAGTACAGGGGTGCATCACTGCAGGTGGTCATAGCGGTGTACCTAGCTATTGTCCAAGGGGAGATGGGTTGTGTAGGGGTTGTGTGTACAGTGTTATCCTGCTATCTGCCAGGTGGCAGAGGGCAATCAACTGACAGGCACTACTGTCATTACCCTCAGGGTGAGAATGACATGCATCAGCCAATCCTCCAGGTGCCTCCTGCACATGGCCACTAAGGTGGTCAAGGTGGCATGTATACAACATGCATTACAACACATGGTTAGTGTCTGTGATGGAGACCTGTACCAAGCATGCTCTGTTGACTGTGTTAGTGTAGTGGAGGTACCTGTGGCATGTGGTGCGTACAGGGTGACATCTCCTATATCTGCCACTTCTTACACATTTGCGCAGACATGTCAGTGTCAATCAAGCATAGGTTGCCTGTACATATCCCAGATGGATACCTGCCATCTGCACATCTGTACAGGGACTGACAGTCATCAGCTTGGCAAGTAGCTATGCAGTAGCATGAGTGTGTTGACAGATGTCTGACAACAATATGTATGCCATAACTACATGTTGGATGCCCTCACTAGCATGTGCTGTACAGATAGTAGTCTACAGTTACATTCCACATGATGGCTCATTACTCAGTAAGGGGTAAATACTGTGACACAGCTCACACACCAGGGATACAACAGGGAGGCCTCGATGTCCAGCCATGCTCGCAGGTGTGCCTGTTGTCAGTACTACGTTAAGCACTCTGCTCTTGCCTGGGTTAGCACTGTCAACAGTAGTACTGCCATGATACACTACACGTCAGTGTGACAGCATGTACCCTGGGCTACTACACTGGTATATAACACATTCACATGGATAACAGTGTTGTACAGGCCTCATATATGTCTGTGTCCCACACATGACACTCACACCCCTTGCTACTGTAATGACAGCACACAGGTGCATGTATTGTACATGCCATTACATACACTTATTACATGTTATCAGACTGGGTTGTGTGTCCTGGTTACCATATGCATAAATCTAAAAGTAGAGCTAGAGTGGATATTTAGATTATGTGCACATTGTGAACCAGGTCTAAATCAATTCATCAGTATCAAACCTGTTTTAGAAGGACGTAGATTAAAGTAAGTAAAATGTTTTTACATAGATTTAAATATATATTTTTTAGATTTATGCATATGTATACATTTTTGTTCTTTTCTGCTGTTTTTCAGCAGTTATATATTAGACAGGTGTTATTAATTAAATAAACAAATGTATTTATTTGGGTATTTATATAAATATTTATTTATATATATATATATATTTTTATGCAATTTAATTGAATTTAACTTTATACATACATCTGCATTCATGTTTTATGCACATTTATAATAATTTTAAAGGATGTTTGTCTATTAAGCGCAAGCTATTGAGTAACTTGGATTTAATATATATTTTTCTTTTTGATGTCAGGAGGTTTCTATATACAAGTCATTGAAATAATTTGATGATTGTTTAATTAATTGATAATTATCAGATTGAGCTTAATTGATATAACTATTTAAGAAAGCCTGAGATGAAAAGGAATTAGATCTGATGAAGCGTACCAGTAGCGTACGTGAAAGCGCTTATCCTGTTTCTATTGTTTGTCAAAATAAATTTTATATGGAACATATTTTTGGTGGTCCTTCGAAGTTTTTTGAAGATCATTATTAAATATCTGGCAAGGAAGGCTGATATTGTGCATATTTTTTACCTTTTTGGAAAAGCAAAGCATAATATCTTAGTCAATGTACCATGCAGATCCATACAATTTGAATTTAATTTGTTAATATGAATGTCAGCTTTAAAATGATACCTTAACCATTACTGTGGGATGCTCCTTTCTTGAGATATTCACAGAAATATGATTAATATATTATTTCTCATAATTGATAAATAAACAAAGCATAATATCTCATCACCTATAACAGACAGAGCCTACATATCAGTGTAGAAGTTGTGTGTCTGAATGTCAGCTTCAAAATGATGCATCATTTGTGTGATCACCATGCTCCCTTGCAAAGATATGGGTATAATAATGAGAAGTATTGTAAATGTATAATTTTCATAATTGTACAAGACTAAACAAACTGTGATATCTGTGCATGTGTACAGTGCACAGACATAGTTCTTTTAACATGTTGTAAGGTGTGACAGTTGTCTTCAAAATGAGGTATTACTTGGCACACTGACATGCTCCCTTGCAAAGTTATTTACCAAAATATGAAAAAAAAATCATAATTTCCATAACCCAAGTCCAAAACAAACTTTGATATCTGCGCATGTGTGCAACATACAGACACAATTAATTTACCATGGTGGAACTACCAATACTGTCTTCAAAATGAGGTATTACTTGGCACACTGACATGCTCCCTTGCAAAGTTATTTACCAAAATATGAAAAAAATAATAGTTTCCATAACCTAATTCCAAGCAAACTTTGATATCTGCACGTGTCCAACATACAGGCACATTTCTTTTACCATGTTAGAACCAGCAATACTGTCTTCAAAATGAGGTATTACTTGGCACATTCAGATGCTCCCTTACAAACTTATCTACCAAAATATGAAAAAAAATTAATAATTTCCATAACCTAACTCCAAAACAAACTTTGATATCTGCACATGTCCAACAAACAGGCATCATTCTTTTCCCCATGTTAGAAATATCAATACTGTTTTCAAAATGAGGTATTACTTAGCACATTCAGATGCTCCCTTGCAAAGTTATTTACCAAAATATGAAAAAAATCATAATTTCCATAACCCAAGTCCAAAACAAACTTTGATATCTGCACGTGTGCAACATACAGACACAATTTGTTTACCATGGTGGAACTACCAATACTGTCTTCAAAATGAGGTATTACTTGGCACACCGACATGCTCCCTTGCAAAGTTATTTACCAAAATATGAAAAAATCATAAATTTCCATAACCTAAGTCCTAACAAAACTGATATATGTACATGTGTACAGCATTCAGAAGCAGTTGTTTTATCATGTAGACACATATGATTGTAAATATGCACATTCTTGGTGTAACCAACATACTGCTGAATGGGTACATATAAAGAGAAAAAGCAAGGTAAGGACCACCACTCCACTAATGAACCCAGAACAGGCATGGGACAGTGGCAGGCAAGGCCAGGCCATCTCATCGGTCTGATAGCTGTGCTGGCTACCCACTCAGACAGCTGATAGCACTGCAGTCTCAACCTCCTTCTGTGTCAGCAGTGTGCCTTACCTATGCCTTTTCTCTTTACATGCGTCCATTCAGCAATGGACCTAAGGGATCAATTTATGTATTAGTAAGCCCTTCCTGTCATCTAACTCTACACATGCCTGATAAAAGCAGACTAAAAAACAAAGTATTGCAGGATGGTTACTGACATATTACATTGTACGTGGTAGCACTCTCTAAAAACAGTTCTTTCTCAGCGTCTTCACCAGCTCTTTACCACAGTTATTTGCCAAGCTCAGAGAAATATATTTTACACAACACATTTCATAATAGTGTTTTTACTATACTGGTCCTACTTGGTCATGGGTGTTTTCCATTCTTCTCTCAAGCTGCATGTTAGCAATCCTGCATAACTCTCCTCATGCCATTGTGGAAGTCAGTCAAGAACAACACAATACCCTCCTCAGTTAGGTGAACGCCATTCCCTCTGAACAGATGAACATCTTCTGCGGTGATGCTGACATGGCAGATTGTAGATACACCGACCCTGTGCATCAAGCCATGCATGAACTCATTCTGTAAATGTCTGGCCTACTGAGCTGCCCGTTGACTGTTTGCTGTTTTCCATATCTGTTGAGGAATTATATCAGAGCACACAAAATGACAACGTGGCCACCAAGACTTCAGGTCTTCAAAAATTTCTGACAAGGGGGCACAGAAAGGGCACATGTAAACAGAAAAAGCAGGGTAAGGACCGCTGCTCCACTAATATGCCAAGGGCAGGCATGGGGCTCCAGATGCTGGTTATCTGAAGCATCCCATAGCTGTGCTGCCTGCCCACTCAGACTGCTGATAGCACTATTGTCTCACGACCTCCTTCAGTGTCAGCAGTCTGCCTTACCTCTGCCTTTTCTCTTTACATGTGTCCATTCAGCAATGGACCTAAGGGATGAGGGACTGAAGTAACTCACTAATTGCTGCCCTCATCTTCATACATTTACTACCCTCACCTACATACATAGACCACACCTGAAGGGAGGGGGGCTGAGTAGAGAGCTACACCAAGACAGCATGTGAAAAGACCCAGACTGACCCTGGCTGTGTCTTTTTGCATGTGTCCTTTCCCGGATGGAAACACTGCATCACAGTGGCAACCCCAAGGCCATGCTTACCTAGGACAGCAGCACAATGGGACTGAGCTGAAGAGTCTCCAAGTTCCCAACTGCGATCTAGGTGGATCACAAGATCCATGGTGGCTGGGTATGCCTGCTGTGATGCATCCACCAACACAACATTCTGAGATGGGACAGCTTAGGGTTTGGGCTGCTCACTTTCCAGTGATTCCCAGAACAGCAGACGATACAGTCTTACCTTACCTGAAATACTGAATGGGTGGACACTGACAAGGGGGCACAGAAAGGGCACATGTAAAGAGAAAAAGCAGGGTAAGGACTGCCGCTCCACTAATATGCCAAGGACAGGCATGGGGCTCCAGATGTTGGTTATCTGTAGTGTCCCATAGCTGTGCTGGCTGTCCACTCAGACTGCTGATAGCACTATTGTCTCACGACCTCCTTCAGAGTCAGCAGTCTGCCTTACCTCTGCCTTTTCTCTTTACATGTGCCCATTCAGCAATGGACCTAAGGGATGAGGGACTGAAGTAACTCACTAATTGCTGCCCTCATCTTCATACATTTACTACCCTCACCTACATGCATGGACCACACCTGAAGGGAGGGGGACTGAGTGGAGAGCTACACCAAGACAGCATGTGAAAAGGCCCAGACTGACCCTGACTGTGTCTTTTTGTATATGTCCTTTCCCGGATGCCTAAGCAAAGCAGGTGTAGGTCTCCACATCCACCAGAGAGGGCGTGAGAGAGGCAGACAGAGGCAAAGACAAGTCAGGGAGGGGTGGCAGAGTAAAACTTAAGCATGTTTGTGTCACACACCTACCAGCACAGGGTATCAAACCCCTGATGACTATGAAGTGGTATCATATTTCTATGCAGTTATTGGATGCACTACATAGGTTACATGTTGAGGAGCCATCAGAATGTATATGTGATGGTGAGTGACATCTGCAACAGGGATATAGTAGCTATATGGTAGGTGTAGTACATGTGCCTGTCCGCATGAACAGGTGCCAGCGTCAAAACAGCCACACTCTCACAGGGATGCACACACATTGTGTGTCCATATTCATTAAGGATATCCACACCTTCAGGCTAGTTGCTTAGCATAATGCATCCAAGGTTATCCAAGTGCAACTAACTCTGGGCAAAACTGCAATCCAAATTGTAGCTTGCTACAGATCCCCCACCATGCCCCAGGATTCCCACTCCTCTTTTCTTGATGTACTGGAAAATATTAGGGTTCAAACAAACACCCTAATAATGGGGGACTTCAACTACCCCACCATTAACTGGGAAAACTACTCATGTACCAACTCCTTAGCTCAACGCTTTCTGGAATTCATAAACTCCAGTGCCCTGGATCAACTTATCCACACCCCTACCAGGGGCAACAATATCCTAGACCTAGTCATTACCAACATGAGTGACTGGTGTTCCACACCTAAAGTCAACTCCTCTTTGGTCCGATCTGACCATAAGCTAATCACCCTTGATATCCACACCCGCCCCTACCCCCCATTAAGGAAACCACGGTAAAAAAATTCTCCAAAGCCAACTTCATGCTTCTTAAGACAGAAGTGGATACCCATGCAGATGGACAATACAGTTACAACTTCTGAATCCTACACAAATGCACTCTATAAGCACTTAAATGAGTGCATGGATCATGCTATCCCAAACAGAACCAAGACGCTATCCTCCAAAAAAGGAAGCCAATCTGGTGGTCCCCTGCCATAAACAAACTGCACAACAGAAGGAAAAAACTGTTGCAAAAGAGAGTAAAATCACAAGAGTTGGAGGTTAGCCTCAGTAAGAAGCTGAGATCCCTTATAAGATCCTCCAAAGCTAGCTACGAAAACAAAATCGCCACTAATTCTAAGGACAACCACAAAGCATTCTATAGCTATGTCAAGAATCTCAATGGCAACACCCAGATCTGCTCTGAGTTACAGCACAATGGCACGAACATTACTGAACCAACTAATACTGCCAACATCCTGGCAGATAGGTTCAGTGCTAACTTTAACCCCCCTCACCCCCTAAAGGGCCCATATCTATACAGGAAGAATACAGAGTCAATGGAATCACAACTACGCAGGTAAAAGCTGCACTTTCTAAAGCCAAAAACACAGCATCCATGGGACCAGACAACATCCCAGGCTGCGTTTTACATGAACTTCAGAATGAACTGGCTCCCCACCTAAGCACCACATTCAATAATAGCCTTGCATCAAGCTTTGTGCCACTGAATGGCACACTGCAACAGTTATCCCACTCCACAAAGGGGGAGCCACCACTGATCCCGGGAACTATTAGCCTGACGAGCCTGGTCTGCAAGGGCATGGAGCGTATCATTAAGGAACTCATAAACAAAGACATTGGTAGCCTCCAAACTCTGGATGCCACCCAGTTCGGGTTTGTGAAAGACAGACCATGCCTCCTGAACCTGATCGACTTCTTTGAGGCAGTCACCAAAGCCATAGATGAGGGTAAGGTGGTTCACACAGCCTATCTTGACCTCACCAAGGCTTTCAACACCATCCCCCATTCTGGAATTATAGCTAAACTCACTAAACTAGGTATAAATCCCTACATCACAAGATGGGTTGCCAACTGGCTCGCTGACAGAACCCACGTTGTAAAAGTGCAGACTCCAAATCTGACCTTAAACCAGTGACAAGTGGAGTACCACAGGGTTCAGTCCTGGGACCTCTCCTGTTTGGTATCTACCTCTCTGAAGGCTAACACAGAAGGCCTCTGGCTAATGAAGTTTGCAGATGACTGCAAACTAGGAGCCATAGTCAAGTCCCCAAATGATGTGGATATCCTACAGAAGGGCCTTGCTGAGACAGATGCCTGGTGTCAGAGCCATGGCCTCAAGCTCAATGCCAAAAAGTGCAGTGTCATTCTGTTTGGTAAAGACTCTATACCCTTGAACTACAACATAGGCAGCAATCTTCTTAAAACAGAATGTGTGATAAGAGACCTTGGGACCCAGATGGATAGTCACATCGCCACAGTAGTCAGGAAGTCCTTCTACATGGCACACCTCATCATAAAAGGGTTCTCATCCAGGAAAAAAGAGGTCATTATTCTCCTCTACTCGACAATCATTAGACCCATTATAGAGTACAATGCCCCTTTTGGAATGTACCTCACAAGACATCTGCAGCAGCTGGAAGGGCCACAGAAGTACCTCACAAAGAGGATTACTGGCCTCAAACAAATGCCCTACACTGACCATCTCAAAAAACTTCAGCTTTACTCCACAGCACATCGCCTACTCCAAGTTGATCTCTGCCTAACATATAAAGCTATGTCAAACCCAGAGCTACTGGACATGCTAGACCTAAAGAAATCCCAATCTCTCCAAGCTACACACTCTAGGGACCTAAACCTTGTCACCACAATAAACAGAATATGCTGGAGGGATAGATTCCTGTCCCAGACACTTCCCAGACTCGCTGGAACAGGCTACCCATCTATGTCAAGCAAAGTTCTTCATTAGCACTCTTCAAGAAAAATCTTGATGAGTGGATGGGAAATAGGAAATACACCCCGGGGATCACTTCTGTGTCTTTGTTCGACAGTGGCACAGGAAAATATCTTTCTTGGGTGGCATAAGCCAGGGAACCTTGTTGGCTAGGCTTACGTAGGCCCTTGGGCTGATAGCCTAGTACCTACCTATGAACTTATTGACACACTTGGCAGGGCCAGGAATACAACTCATCACTAGGGAGATTGCCACAACACATTATTGTGCAGGTATCACATGCACCACAGGGGTCATACGGAGGTTATATGGGCAAAGGGTATGGGGAGGTGTCTGACATCAGATGGCATGCTTCAGTATGCCAGTGGGGGTTGTACTGAGTGTGAGCATCATACATTGCACACGCACACACACACGCACACACACACATGCACACACACACACACACACACACACACACACACACACACACACACACACACACACACACACACACACACACACACGGTGCCAGTATTGACATGCATGGGTGCATTGCTTCATGGGTGTGTAGTGGTGGACTGTGCCAGATGGCTATACAAGGCTAGATGATGGGTATACCTTGGCATCAGGCCACATGACAATGGTCTGCATTGTGGCTCAGGGGTGTAGTTTCTGGATTTGCCCAAACAGGTGGGTATTGTATTCCCCATCCAGTCACCTAGATGACTATTGCGTGTGGCCAATGCTGTTCATTGCTTGCCATGTATGTGTTCCTTAGTCCATGACATGGACAGTGTCTGGGATGTGCACCCTCCCACATGCATGTACAGTGACATGTGGAACTGTACCTGGGGTGTCTGGCCCATGTTGTGTACACAGATCATCAGATGTGCCAGTCCTGGCCTCATGTGGCGGGAACTGTTAATGGACATCAGGTTTACCCTGCACCTACATTGATAGCATGCTAATGGCATACCCTGGTGTCAGTGGCATCTGTCTATACAGGGCATGTTTTCAGGCACGGTATGTCCTTTGTGGGTCACATTTGATGGCACAACAGGTGTTGCAGGTGTCCAGTGGGGAACATGGGGAAGGTGCACTCTCTGCATGTACGTGCCTTTTGGACAGATGGACAGCATGCCATGCCCTCTGTAGCCCACTGCAATCACTCCATAGTCACTATCAGTGGACAATATGCAGTGTACTACCAACATAGTGGCTGTTGCCGAGGCAAGTGTTTGTGTATGAGACATGGGTTGAGTGTGTTCTCTAGGTGATACAAGGGTTGCTAACTTTGTTTGCCTGGCCTTGATGTCACATGTATGGGTATGGATTTGCACCCCAACCTCTCAGCTTTTTCACATCTGTTATCCAAGTACAGTGGACATTGAGATATATACTAGGGCCACAATATAAAAATTTGCAAAACCCACTCCTCATTGGGCCCAGTTGTTACACACTCACAACCACCTCCACACAGGATATGAGTTACAAACACAGTCACACACATCTGTCATGTCTGGGATTAGAACTCCTACCTAACTAGTTTATTACACTACAGCACTATACAGTTATAGTACATGCCACAGAGATTACTGAAGTACTCCTTCCCCAAAGGTGTATTTCACATTGGATGACATCAGCAGGACTGCCAAAGTAGGGCATTCGAATTGTAGTGAGTGTGGCTAGGCTAAAATGCATTGCTCCCTACACAGACATTGAAACACACTCAAAACATCCACAACCAACATGTGTGGGAATAGAACCCCTACCACAGTTTTGTATCACACTACAGCATGAAGCTGTTATAGGACGCACCACGGGAATTACCAAAGGTGTATTTCACAATGAATGAGATCAGTAGGATTGCCAAAGCAGGGCATTCGAATTGTAGTGAGTGTGGCTAGGCTAAAATGCATTGCTCCCTACACACACATACACACACACACACACACACACACACACACACACACACACACACACACACGCACACACACGCACACACACAGACACACACACACACACTTGCCATGTCTGGGATTAGAATGCCTACCTAACAAGTTGATCACACTACAGCAGTACATAGTTATAGGACATGCCACACAGATCACTGGGCTACACCTTTCCAAAAGGTGCATTTCACAGTGTATGACATCAGCAGCCTTGACACAGTAGGACAATTGGATTGTAGTGAGTGTGACTAGCCTATAAAGCATTGCTCTCTACACAGACAGTGAGACACACACACACACACACACACACACACACACACACACACACACACACACACACACACAGTTGCCATATCTGGGATTAGAACTCCTACCTAACAAGTTTATTACACCACAGCAGTACGCAGGTATAGGATGTGCCATGGAGATTACTGGGCTGCAGCTTGTGTATTTCACAGTGTATGACATCAGCAGCCTTGACAAAGTAGGGCATTTGAATTGTAGTGAGTGTGACTAGCCTAAAAAGCATTGTTCTCTACATAGATGGTGACACACACACACACACACACACACACACACACACACACACACACACACACATACAGTTGCCATGTCTGGGATTAGAACTCCTACCTAACTAGTTTATTATACTATAGCAGTACATAGGTATAGGACACACCACAGAAATGACTGGGCTGCAGCTTTCCAATAAGTGTATTTCACAGCATATGACATCAGCAGCCTTGACAAAGTAGGGCATTTGAATTGTAGTGAGTGTCACTAGCCTAAAATGAATTGCTCTCTACACAGACGGTAACACACACACACACACACACACACACACACACACACACACACACACACACACACATTTGCCATGTCTGGGATTAGAACTCCTACCTAACTAGTTTATTACACTACAGCAGTATGCAGGTATAGGACACACCATGGAAATTACTAGTCTACACCTTTCACATGGGTGTATTTTAAAGTGGATGACCTCAGCAGGCTTGTCATAGTACAGCTATGGGGAGGGCAGTGTGTGTGCATGGGCCATAAACCATTCATCTAGAGGTTGACACACCACATGAGGGCACACACAGGGTATATTCCACAGGTACATGTATACAGCTGCTAGATGGCTACTTACTTGTACAATCATGTTGCACAACTAACATTTGCAACACATAGTCCATCATGCTGACAAATACCAGTGTCTAAGGTCAAAAGTGAGTGGCATCCTGACCTCATGTAGTTGTAGCCATTTGGTTGTGTGCTGGGTGGGACAAGCCTCATAATGGATGGCCCCTTGTGGCAGTCACTCTATTCCACACATCTGTGTATGTCTACTTTTGGCTTATTATAGTGTGCTGTCCATGGATATATGCCTGTATTCCTATCCAGTGTGTGTGTGTGTGTGTGTGTGTGTGTGTGTGTGTGTGTGTGTGTGTGTGTGTGTGTGTGTGTGTGTGTGTGTGTGTGTGCAAAGCATGAGTCCTGCATACTGAGGAGTGTCTGCACTAACATCTGCAAATGCTAGATATGTCTGGTCTTATGTTGTTTGCAGACATGGCCTTCATTTGTTTAAGTGCCCAGTATGCCCTTCTGTATTGAATGTGTGGATCAATTTCAGGTAGTTTATACTGCAGTGCAGACATTTGTGTTGTACACCTACAGGTAGCATACTGTTTCTGCCGGGTATCCATCAATCATTTGTCAATATGGGGACAAAGTGTGCATGAGATTGTGTGTACTGTAGGCGATTGTGTCTGTGCTGCTTCAGCTGCATGGTACTGCTGTTAGCAGAGATATTCAGACATGTGTACTGTTAGACACAGTGATGTTTTCTGTCCTCATGTACTGTCAGATGGACATTCTTGCTCACAGTGATGACTTGTGGGACAAGGGTGACTGCAGCTGTGTCTGGTATTGTGGGCAGGCACTTACATATTCATGGTAAGTTATGCCCTTCTGGAGGGGGAGATGCAGACACTTGGTTCTGGGTTTGTGTATCTAGTTCAGTGCCTTGGTACAGTGCTGGCAGAGGATCCCATACTTGTCCACCCATCAACATGGCAGTATGGCCTTATCTTGCTCTGGCAATGCCTCACAGCTGTACAGATTTGCACATGTTAGCCAGAGGCAGGGGCCATGGCTCAGGGCATTTACTCTATAGTGGTGTACAGGCAGGTGTGTAGCCACCCATTTATGTGTTTGCAGCCAGGATAGTGTGCACACAGCTTGGTGAAGGACCCTGCACATTCCATGCTTCCCATGCTCCCACACCACCCTCTGTTATTCTAACCTCTTCCATACATTATGCATACATTCTGTGATACTCTCCATAAGGGTATCACCACATCACAGGTGTGTGTTAGTGTTGGGCCACAGTACATGTAGTGGGACAAGGTGGACGTTACTGTGATTTGTCCACATGGCCTTGCATATGGCTTAAATGGAATGTGTTATGTTGTTTTGTGGGTGTCCATGACATAACATGCATTGGCAGTAAGTGTGAGACACAGGTCTTTGGCAGGCGCCTATGGGGCATTAGGTGTTGATGCAGGCCAGATGTGGCAAGCCGTTGCTTTCTGTCAGTCCTACAGTCCCAGACCACCATACAGTATATTCTCCTGGGGTGACAGGGTAGATGTGACAGTTGTTCATGCCAATACCTTCTATCAGTCTTGATCAGGTGGTGTGGATGCTGGCACGGTGCTACCTACAGCTAGGGACACACCTGCATGGGACACCTGCACTGCATGCTGCAGTCTTCTGCTATTGCCATATACAGGTAGGGTCATACTGTACCCATTCCTCACAGCAGGGATATTGCCAGAGATGTGCCTGTGGGTGGTGTTTGCGTAGCTGGATGCATGTGTGCTATGGACACTACTTGCATCTGACACACAGATATACATAGGGCATTACAGTTATGCTGGCATGTGGGGGTACATCAGCTGATTCCCAATACATCAGCCCTACCTCCTTTGTGATCTGCAGGTGTTCAGGCAGACCTCACCAGTATCCCCTACTACAGGTCCTGTTACTGTGATGCATACCTATATGTACAAATCCAAGGGTGTCACCATTTCACAGTGACACAATATATAATATATGTCTGGGGTACTTTCCCCTGTGTACTGCTTATATATCTAGCCCAACAGCCATGCCATGTCAGTCTTTCAGATGGTGACACATATTACCACCATACATTTACAATGGCTTACTGCTTGCATGTGTTACACTGGTGGGGATTGTCTTTGGCACTGCAGTCGTGAGGGCTTGTCCCTGTTATCAGCAGTAGTGGGCAATGACCACCAGGTCTTACCTCAACATGCATACATACTGACAACTCTCACACATTATGAAACACACACTATCCTAACACACTCAGACCTGCATATTGTGCAAATGTTACAACCTATCCTGCTACCTTGGCCACCTCTGGCCATCTGTGTTCCACTCATATTATACCTAGTCATACATGTTACTACATTTCTACACAGGATTGGGGGGCAGACCTGACTGTTACTATATTTCTACACAGGATTGGAGGGACACACACCTGACTGTTTTACATGTCTACATGGGAGTGGGAGGGGCACACCTGACTGTTACTACATTTCTACATAGGGTGTGGGGGCCACACCTGACTGTTTTTATATTTCTACACAGGACTGGGGGGCACACCTGACTGTTACTACATTTCTACACAGGATTGGGGGAGGGAACACACCTGACTGTTTCTACATGTCCACATGGGAGTGAGGGGAGCACACCTTACTGTTTCTACATATCTACATAGGATGGGAGGGTACATCTGGCACATGCACACATTTGCTATAACTGTACTGGTATGTCAGGTATTACATTTCGTTCTGTATTCTAACCTATTATACTGACTAGTGGCATATCAGTGTACTACACATCTTAGCTTGGGTTGCCCTACATATTAGTGTCTGACTTCCTACCCTTCAGAACTAACATCCCATTGCCTGACCTGCTGTAGTCTGTCTATGTAGGCTTGTGGGGGGGGGGTTACCCATAGGCATCATTCAGAGGCCATAGCACAGGCTCTGTTTGGGTTTGTCTACACCTGTCCTGCTGGCTGAGACTGTTTGTAGGTATGTGAACCTCCCTGACTGGCATGAGTGAGTCATATGGACACACATGTCACCCAGCACATTTCCTGCAGTGGGTTTTGTCACCCTATGTAGTACTGGCTACTATGGTGACTCCAGTATGTGTTACAGATGTCATGGTGCCACTATGGGTGTCTACTATCTGCTGCCATAACATTCAGCCACCCAATTCCCTTGCATGCTCGCATCCATAGCATAGATACAGGTAACGACACATTCTATTCCATTTGGCAATTGGTAGGTTGATTGATACCTTGTGGGTGTGCCAGGATTGAGGATGGTGCTGGAGGGCTGCCTATGTTGGATGCACATAGTACACTCCCTATACATGGTTGAGCACAGGTAGTGTCATGTTTAGCATCCCTTTTACTGTATGTGCAAGACAGAGAGAGAGGTGCCATTTCCTGGTTCCCTACTGTGTCAGTGTATGTGCTATGTGTTGTCTCTTTGCTGTGGCCTTGGAATACTGGGCATGCCTCTATATGCCTACTGGGGCAGGCTCAGGTTGTTCCTCCTCTGAGTCACCCTGTGCCTGTGCAGGCCTTGGCATTGGTGGGGGGCCGTGTGGCCTTGCCCCGTGCTGTTCCTGTTGCAGCTGTTTCCTCAGTGTCATATTGTGTAGTATAGCACATACCATAACAATTTGGGTACATGTAGCTGGTGAGTACTGCAAGGCTCCACCGGATGTGTCCAGACACCGGAACCATGACTTGAGCATCCCAAACACACACTCAATTATACGTCTGGTCTGTGCGTGTGCCTCTTTATGGCATGCTTGTTCAGGTGTGTGTGCATTTCTAATGGGTGTCATCAGCCATGGCTCCAGTCTGTAACCAGCATCCTCCACTAGGTGACCGTAGGGGATGTCCCCATTAGCAAATCTCTGGTACGGCTGCATCAGATGCCAAATGTGGGAATTGTGATAGCTTCCAGGGCAACCAGCACACACACATTCATTATAATGCAGACAAACTGGCAGTTGATGGAGGGAATGCCCCTGCGGTTGATGTAGGCCCTACCCTGATCACCCGGTGGTGCTTTGATGCATATGTGCATGCATTCTATAGCACCCTCTACCTCAGAGTATTCTGCTATTTGGTGGAAGAGACACATATTGCTGGCCAACACCTCACGGGTGTTGAGGAAATATATGTGCTCACTGGCATGTGCTGACATGGCATCCAGGAACTGGTGAAATACTCTGGATGCTGATGCCTGTGAGATCCCCATGATATCCCCAGTTGAGCTTTTGGAGGTACCTGTGGCTGGTACTCATAGGCCTACACATACCTTGGTATACACTGGGATGGGTTCCCATCGGTCAGTTTGGTGTGTCAGGCATGGCCAGCACAGCTCAACAATTTGCTGTAGGAGGTCCCTGTCCACCCTATAGCGCACCACTATCTCCAGCTCATGTAGCCCTTGGTAGGTTACCCTGGGTCTGTACACTCTTCTCTGTCTCCTCACTGTGGGTTGATCTGCAGCATTCACATCCTCACCACCCTATGCCTCTTGCACATGTAGTTCTATGCAGACTGCTGCAGCCCCTCTCATTTTATAGGTTTGTTTGTTAAAAGTTCCCCGCTTGTATACACCGGTGGTGTAGAGTATGGGAAAGACCAGAGGGGAAGGTGTTTGCTTAGTTTATAGTAGTGTTCTGGGCTGGGCTGGTCTGCTGCCTGTGTAATTGGTTGATTCTAATACATTTCACCTGCCAGCTATGCTAATTCTCCTTGATTACCTTCCTACTGCTGTTTCCCCTTCCCATTGCCTTCCTGTTTAATCCCGAGGGCGCACTGCACAAACACAGTGCTCAAATGTGCACAGAGCTGCTATTTCCTGGTTTAACTTTTTTTTTCTTCCTTTAAAACCCAGTGCACTGCACACACACCTGCTTAGGCAATGTAAAGAGTGCTAGGCAGATTCAGACACACCCCCTAGCTTAACTCTGCTAAGCTAGGAGCAAACTCGAGCCACAGGGCTCCAATCCGCTTGCAGTATGCCTGACACCCCCCCACCATGATATCAGCTAGCTCCTAGGCTTACACCAATCTATTCCTACTCTTAAACTGTTGGGACCTGACTAGCATGCTGGGGAAAACTGGGATTCACTATCATTCCCCTCATTTGCATAGGATTGCCTGCTAATGCATAGTTACATATCTCACACTGAGCCTCCCCCCTTAGCAATCATTATTCACTGACCATGTTGTCTTCTGCCTGCCATTGACTTGCATGGCAGAACAGTAATTTTAGTTAGAATGCTTAATTTAGGTTTATTTTATTTTCCCCCCTATCTCATTTGCACGCCGCTGCTCTACGCTTAAACAGCCGAGATAGGCTAAAAAAACATTAAAAGTTGATATTTTTATTTTTTTGGCTGTTCGCAATGTCAATGGCCTTATACTTGGTCATTGGCATGCTTCCTAACTCATATGCAGCCTTTATTTGGAGCTGTCACAGTTCCATTTTGGATTTTGCAGAAATGCTCTGGTTACTAACAGAGTACATTTCTGCAGATTGCACTAGTCCTTTCTTTTCTTTTAAAGAAATTAACGCGGGGTAAGAGGGAGTAAGCACTTTTAAGCAGCAGTAAGCGGGCTTAAGCCTGTTTGTGCGAGGTAAGCACTGCCTACACAGGTTAAGCAATTCAGAAGCTAACAGAGTATAAGAAACTGTAACTGGTAGTTAGCAGTGCTTAGCTCTGCCCAAACCCGAGCAAACCCGCTTACAACTGCTTTAAAGTGCCTTAATCACTCTGTATCAAATGGCCTGTGTTCTGCCCAGCAACAAAATAAACAGCGTCTGCAAGGCTCAAATTCAGGACCCTACACACCATAGACAAAGTGATTTACCACTAAGCCATGCCAGATATATATATAGACCTGATATTTTCAGAAACATATCATCCTGCCCAGTCATGCAACAGTACAGAGAATGTATACCAACATCTAGATGTATGTGTGTGCGTAAATATATTAATATCTAAACAGATGCAACATATCTATATATGTCAAAAAAAAAAAAATATATATATATATATATATATATTTAGAAATATATACATATATATAAATAATATGAACATATATACATGCAAATGCCTACATCGACACATATATATGTTTACACCTATATGTCTACACATACACAGCAAGGTACATATATGTACACAGATATAGATCTATGTAGGTATATACGGACATAGTTATATATATGTAAGCAGATATATATATATCTATATAGGTATATGTGGCCATACATCTGTAGACAGCAATGGTAGATTAACAAAAATAAATATGTCCACATGCACCGTTAATGGGTTTGAGAGGTCCCAAACAATATACGTCTTGTACAAATAAGCATACCCCCCCCTCAGCCTAACACGTCCGCCCTGCAATACACTACCAAGTGCTGCAGATCCCATAACCAGGACCTGACATGACATGGACACAAGATGTTAACAGTACTACATCTCTCCTGTATGATGTCAGGCTGGTATTGGTAACATATCATGCAGTACAGTCTGGCTCCCATAGGAAATGTAAAATGTGGAAGCTATCAACATCCTCAGGATACATATATACAGACACATATATGCAGATATATACATATATATATATATATATATATATATATATTTTATTTTTTTTTAACATATATATATATATAGATATACTTGTGACTACACATACATATGCAGATAAATGTACAGTAAGATACATATGTAGAAGGTACACAAAATAAGAAACAGCTACTATGCCTACAGTTCACACCTGAACACTGTATGGGCCACCCATACAAATGACAATCATTGCCTGCAACATATACCCACTGAGAGGTCATAGGACAAAAAAACACACACAGGTTTGCAAAAATGGTAAAACTTTATTTGTGTACTACTACAGTTCTATATACTATTGCTACTGTAATTGGGATTGTCTTCACAGACATGGTGTGTGTGGGAGGTCACATCTGCTTTCCACATGTGTGCCATTGGCTACTGACAGACATCCTAAGGACATCATAGTAAAGAACTGCTGCTAGCACGTACTGTCCCTGTCGACTGCAGCAGAGATATTGGCCTATATGTGTGGACATTCTGACACACTCTGTACAGTCCAGAGGTATACACAGAACCTCTTAGTGCAAAACATGTGTACCATTCCTGACAATATGGATGTTACCAGCCATGTAGATGGGTATAACACATAATGACTGGTATACATATGCCACCATAGGTTATGCATTCACACACCCCTGTCTGTTCTGACATGTAATAACTGCTAGTACAGGGGGTGCCATGGCCACATACTACCCACTAGTTATTGACATACATCTGTACAGCATCCCACTGCTCTTTCTGATATATATGACTGTTAAGAGAGGCCTGGCAGCAGTACATCTGGCAAGTATCTGCACAGGACATCTCACTGGGTAAGTACACTAAGCTGCTAGGTATGTAACAATGCATTGTGCAGGCTACAGACAGAATGGCTCAACACTGGGCTACATCTCCTATGGGGGAATGCACATGTACCTGCATATATAGCAGGCTGTACAGGCATGTCACAGCACAGGGTAAGATACACCCTGTGCCACTCACACACTAACCCTATATATACTGGGCCGCTACACAGTTTGGTCTGATGGCTGACTGTGGTATGGGACATGTGTGTGTATGGCCCTACAAACATGTAAGCCAATATGGTAACATACAGTGGAGAAGAATGTAACATCAGATAGGACAGGACCTAGGATGATGACAACTACCACAGTCTGTACACAGGCCAAGGTACATATTAACAATACACACACTGTCGACATTCACCATAAGTACACAGACCTCAGTACTGTACAAACAACCACAGTATGTCCAAGTTATGTCATCAAATATAACTCCTACTGTACATAACATGTGTAGCAGCCTGATATCTCACCACCTTATCAGATATGAAGACACTAATTATGGTGTACAGCACATATGCACCTCTTAATGCATGACTTACGTACAAAGGTTAACTGAATTGTGGTTGGAAGCACATACACAGGGCCAATATTGACACGTTGCTGTGATAACATCATACATTTACTGTTGTAACAGGGTTTGTTGCAACATATGTCCTATGAGGGATATGAAGTCAGTAACTGTCATGCCTTTCACCATCTACAGACTGCAATCCTCACACTACCTTCTGCAGTTCACAGATACATGTTCTGTGGGTAACACATGACACCAATGGCACCACACACTGCCCAGTCTGCAGATGACCCTACAGATGAGGAGTCCTCATAAACATACAACTGACATGGCAGGCATTCATACATGTAGGACAGCCATATCTGCACACACCCTGTTAAACCATCCACGTGCAACTAACAATGGGAAAAACTGCTATTCAAACTCTAGCTTGCTACAGATCACCCACCATGTCCCAGGACCCCCCACTCTGCATTCCTGGAAACAATGGGAAACATAAAAGTCCTACCAAACACCCTGATATTGGGTGATTTCAATTACCCAAACATTAACTGGGAGAACTATTCAAGTACAAACTCCCTTACCCAACATTTCCTAGAATTTATAAACTCAAATGCCTTGGATCAACTGGTCAACACCCCCACCAGAGGTGACAACATATTGGACCTTGGACATCACCAACATGGGCGATCAGTGTTCCACACCAGAGGTCAACCCCTCACTGGTTAGATCTGACCATAAACTAATCACTCTGGATATCCACATTCCGCCACCGCCCCTGGTCAAAGAAACCACCATGAAAAACTTTTCAAAAGCAAACTTCACGTTACTTAAGGCCAAGGTGAGAAGTTTAAAAGCCCCCATGCTAAAGGATAACGGTGTCCAAGCTGCAAAATCCTTTATTAATGCACTCTACAGGCACCTACAAGAATGCATGGATTGTACTATCCCACACAAAACCAAGACTCACTCTACCAAGAAAAGGAAACCAGTCTGGTGGACCCCTGCCATAAACAAGCTATACAATAGAAGGAGGAAACTAGTACAGAAAAGAGTAAAATCCGAAGAAGGGAAGACATCCCTGATCAGTATCAGCAAGAAACTACGTTCCCTCATAAAATCATCCAAGGCTAGCTTCGAAAGAAAAATTGCCATGGACTCCAAAGATAACCACAATGCATTCTTTAGCTATGTTAAGAATCTAAGTATCAATTCTCAGATCTGCTCGAAGTTAGTGCAGAATGACACAAAATACACTGAACCGACCGATATAGCCAACATCCTGGCAGACAGGTTCATTGCAAACTTCACCCCCCCTATCACCCCCAAAAGGGCCCATAACTATACCAGAAGAATATAGTGCCCCTGACATCACAGACACTGAGGTTAAAACAGCCCTCTCCAAACCAAAAACACAGCATCAATGGGACTGGACGGTGTCCCAGGCTGCATCTTACACGAGCTCAAAGATGAGCTAACCCCTCACCTAAACACACTGTTAAACTCAGCCTCTCCACAGGCTACGTGCCCACAGAGTGGCATACAGCAATGGTTATTCCACTCCACAAAGGTGGAGCCACAACGGACCCTGGGAACTATCACCCTATAAGCCTGACTAGCTTGGTCTGCAAAGCTATGGAACACATCATCATGGATCTCATTAGCAGAGACATTGGGAACCTCCAAACATTGGACCCTACCCAGTTTGGCTTTGTTAAGGGCAGCGTATGCCTCCTAAACCTGGCGGACTTCTTTGAGACAGTTACCAAGGCTATAGATGAAAGAAAGGTGGTCCACACAGCCTACCTAGACCTCACAAAGGCCTTCAACACCATTCCTCACTCAGGTATTATAGATAAGCTCACCAGCCTGAACATAAACCCCTACGTCATGAGATGGGTTGCCAACTGGCTCATGGACAGAACCCACATGGTAAGAGTTGTGGGAGCTAGGTCTGACTCTAAACCGGTTACAAGTGGCATTCCCCAGGGCTCAGTCCTAGGACCCCTCCTGTTCGGCATATACTTCTCAGAGGTACAGGCAAGCACAGGAGGACTATGGCTGACCAAGTTCAAAGATGACTGCAAACTAGGGGCTATAATTGACTCTCCGGCATCTTCCAAATGGGTCTCACTGAGACAGATATCTGGTGTCAAAACCATGGCCTCAAGCTAAATGCCAGAAAGTGCATAGTCTTTCCCTTTGGAAAAAACAAAGTACCCACAAACTACCACATAGGTGGTAGCCCCCTAAATATGGAAGACGTAATAAGGGATCTGGGGACCCAGTAGATAGTAACCTCTCCTTTGATAATCACATTGCCAAAGTGGTTAGAAAATCCTTCTATGTGGCCCACCTAATCACAAAAGGGTATGCATCCAGATCGAAAGAGGTCATTGGGCCTCTCTACGCATCACTCATCAGCCCCATCATAGAGTACAATGCCCTATTTGGGATGTACCTTACAAGACAACTGCAACAACTGGAAAGACCACAGAAGTACCTCACCAAGAGGATCACTGGCCTCAAGCAGATGCCCTATGCAGCTCAAATGAAGAAACTCCAGCTGTACTCGGTTGCATACCGCCTACTCAGAGGTGATCTCTGCCTGACATACAAGGCCATGTCCAACCCAGAATTGATGGACATGCTCCAACTAAAGAAAACCATATCCCCTCGAGCCACATGCTCCAGGGATCTAAACCCCACCACAACAATAAATAGACCATGCTGGAGGGATAGATTCCTGTCCCAGAGACTTCCCATGCCCTGGAACAAGATTCCAGTCTGCATTATGCAGAGCTCCTCACTAACCCTCTTCAAGAGAAACCTTGACGAGTGGATGGGAAACAGAAAGTTTACCCCAGGGATCACTTCAATGGCTCTGCTGGACAACGGCACAGGGAACTAATCTAAGGGGCTGGCGAAAGCCAACACATTCTGGCTAGGCTTATAAATGCCTTTGGGCAGATAGCCTAGTACCTACCTATGAACCTATTACTCCGAATGCAGTATAGCAGCACTTACAGTCTGTAGTCAGGTCAGGCACATCCCCCTCCTGTGTGTTGGCCTGTTTCCACAGTCTATGTTGTCAGAGGTAAATCCCCAATCCATCTGAGATGCTGTTTGCCAAACAACAGAACAAGTTCCTGCTCACAGTGAATGAAAAGGACCAACACAAACATGATGTTCCTAGATATTTGAGTGTGTTTCCATGCAATTGGCTATGGGAATGTTACCCCAGCTGTTCCACATGTAATCAGCTAGGTGAGGGCTGAAATTCATGCAGAGGTCATCTGCTGATCATGAGCATTACCTGAAATACACATGCTGCTGCCTAAGAAAAGCAGGTATAAGTCTCCATATCCACCAGTGAGGGAGTGAGAGAGGCAGACAGAGACATCGACAAGTCAGGGAGGGGTGGGAGTGTATAACTTAAGCATGTTTGTGTCACACACCTACCAGCATAGGGTATCAAACCCCTGATGACTATGTAGTGCTATCATATTCCTATACAGATGTTGGATGCGCCACATAGGTTACCTGTTGTGGAGTCTGCAGAACATATATGTGATGGTGAGTGACATCTGCAACAGGGATATGGTAACTATATGGTAGGTGATGTACATGTGCCTGTCCGCATGACCAGGTGCCAGTGTCACCACAGCCACACTCTCACAGGGATGCACACACATTGACACACTTGGCAGGGCCAGGAATACAGCTCATCCCTAGTGAGAATGACACAACACATTACTGAGCAAGTATCACATGCACCACATGGGTCATACAGAGGTTATATGGGCAAAGGGTATGGGGAGGTGTCTGACATCAGACAGCATGCTTCAGTATGCCACTGGGGGTTGTAGTGAGTGTGGATGTGTTCATACACATCATGCAAAACACACACGGACACACATGGTGCCAGTACTGACATGCATGCGTGCATTTCTGCACAGGTATGTGGTGGTTGACTGTGCCAGATGGCTATACAAGGCTAGGTGATGGGTATACCTTGGCATCAGGCCACATGACAATGGTCTGCATTGTGGCTCAGGCCTGTGGTTTTGCATTTGCCCACACAGGTGGGTATTGTATCCACCATCCAGTCACCTGGGTGGCTATTGCATGTGGCCAATGCTGTGCATCACTTGCCATGTATGTGTTCCCTAGTCCATGACATGGACGGTGTCTGGGATGTGCACACCTCCCACATGCATGTACAGTGACATGTGGAACTGAACCTGGGTGTTGGGCCCATGTTGTGTACACAGATTATCATCAGATGTGCCAGTCTTGGCCATCTGTGGCAGGACCTGGTAATGGACAGCTGGTTATCCTTGCACCTACATTGATAGCATGCATAATGGCATTCCCTGGTGTCAGTGGCATCTGTCCATACAAGGCATGTTTTCAGGCATGGTATGTCCTTTGTGGGTCACATATGATGGCACCACAGGTGTTGCAGGTGTCCAGTGAGGAACATGGGGAAGCTGCACTGTCTGCAAGTATGTGCCTATTGGACAGATGAACAGGGTGCCATGCCCTCTGTAGGCCACTGCACTCACTCCATAGTTACTATCAGTCGCCAATATGCAATGTACTATACACATACTGGCTGTTGCCACGGCATGTGTGTGTGTGTATGTGTATGTGTATGTGACATGGGTTGAGAGTGTGCTCTGGGTAATACTGGGGTTGCTGACTGTGACTGCCTGGCCGTGATGTCACATGCATGGATATGGATTTGCACCCCAGCCTCTTGGCTATTTCACATCTGTTATCCCTGTACAGTGGACAGTGTGATATAGGGCCACCATAAAAGACATTTGCAAAACCCGCCACACATTGAGCCCAGGTATCACACACTCACACCCACCTCCACACAGGATACAAGTTACAAACACACACACACACACACACAGACACACACACACACACACACACACCTGTCATGTCTGGGAGTTGAACCCCTACCTAACTAGTTTATTACACTACAGCACTACACAGTTACAGTGAGCACCACAGAGATTACTGGAGTACTCCTTCCCCAAAGGTGTATTTCACATTGGATAATATCAGCAGGACTGCCAAAGTAGACCATTGGACATGTACTGAGTGTGACTAGCCTAAAATGCATTGCTCCTCACACAGACATTGAAACACACACAAAACATCCACAAACGACATGTGTGGGTATAGAACCCCTGAGAGAGGTCTATATCACACTACAGCATGGAGCTGTTATAGGTTGCACCACAGGGATTACTGGAGACCTCCTTCCCAAAGGTGTATTTCACACTGGATGACATCAGCATGACTGCCAAAGTAGGCCACTGGACATGTACTGAGTGTGATTAGTCTAAAATGCATTCCTCCCCACACAGACATTGAAACACACACAAAACATCCACAACTGACATGCATGGGTATGGAACTCCCTAACAGAGGTCTATATCACACTACTGCAGTACGCAGTTACGGCACACACTACAGAGATTACTGGTCTATATCCTTTCCAGAGGTGCATTTCTAGGTGGATGACATCAGCAGCCTTGCCAAAGTAGAGCATACAAATTGTATGGAGTGTGACTACCCTAAAAAGCATTGCTCTCTATACAGACAGGGTCAGACAGACATACACACAAACTTGCCATGTCTGGAGGTAGAACAGCTACCTACCTAATTTATCACACAACAGCAGTACGGAGTTACAGGACTCGCTATGGAGATTACTGGGCTACAGCTTCCCAGAGCTGTATTTCTAGGTGGATGACATCAGCAGCCTTGCCAAAGATGAGAATTTGAATTGTAGGGAGTGTGACTACCCTAAAAAGCATTGCTCTCTACACAGACAGAGTCAGACAGACACACACACAAACACACACACACTTGCCATGTCTGGGATTAGAATAGCTACCTACCTAATTTATCACTCTACAGCAGTACGCAGTTATAGGATGCTTTATGGAGATTACTGGGCTACAGCTTCCCAGAGGTGTATTTTTATGTGGATGACATCAGCAGCCTTGCCAAAGATGAGCATTTGAATTGTAGGGAGCGTGACTACCCTAAAACATTGCTCTCTACACAGACAGACAAACACACACAGTTGCCATATCTGGGAATTGAACCCCTACCTATTTTATCACACTACAGCAGTATGCAGTTTTGGGACACACCATGGAGATGACTGGGATATAACTCTCCCAAAGGTGTATTTCACAGTAGATGACCTCAGCAGGCCTGTCATACTGGGGTTATGTGGAAGGCAGTGTGTGTGTGCATGGGCCATAACCCCATTCATCTAGGGGTTGACACGCCACATGTGGGCACAACCTGGGTCATATTCCACAGGTACATGTATACAGCTGCTAGATGACTACTTCCTTGAACAGTCATGTTGCACAGCTGGCACATACACCACATATTCTGTGATGCTGACAGATACTGGTGGCTAGTATCTGCAGTGTGTGACATCAGACCCTTGTGTGGTTGTGGCCTTTTGGCTGTGTGCTGGGTGGGAGAGCCCTGGATGGCTCCTTGTCACAGTCACCCTCTTCCACACATCTATGTATGTCTACCTTTGGCTTATTATAATGCATTGTCCTTACATTTATTCCTGTATTCCTATCCACCATATGTGCAAAGCATGTGTGGTGCATAATGAGGAGTGTCTGCACTAACATCTGCGGCTGCCAGATATGTCTGGTCCACTGGTGTTTGCAGACATGGCCTTCATGTGTTTAAGTGTGTGAGCATGCCCAGTATGACCTTTCAGTACGTTGTTGACTGACATTGCCTCCATTACTTTAAGTATGTGGGCATGCCCAGTATGGCCGTCTGTATTGAATGTGTGGATCGAGTCCAGGTAGTTTGTACTGCAGTGCTGACCTTTGTACTGTACACCTATAGGTAGCATGCTGTCTCTGCAAGGTATCCATCGATCATTTGGCATGGACTGTTACTGCATTTCTGCATAGGATGGGGGGCACACCTGACTATTTCTACACAGGATTGGGGGGGCGCACCTGACTGTTACTATATTTCTACGTGGGATGGGGGGGCACACCTGACTATTTCTACATTTCTTCACTGGATTGGGGGGCACACCTGACTGTTACTATATTTCTATATAGGATGGGGGGGCACACCTGACTACTTCTACACAGGATTGGGGGGCACACCTGACTGTTACTATATTTCTACATAGGATGGGAGGCACACCTGAATAGTTCTACATTTCTACACAGGACTGTGGGGGGGCACCTGACTGTTAGTATATTTCTACATAGGATGGGGGGCACACCTGACTATTTCTATATTTCTACACAGGATTGGGGGGGCACACCTGACTGTGACTACATTTCTGCTTCGGATGGAGGTGCACACCTGACTGTGACTACATTTCTACTTCGGATGGGGGGCACACCTGACACTTGTACACATTTGCTAGGACTGTACTAGTATGTCGGGTACTCCATTTCATTCTGTAGTCTTACCTATCGTGCTGGCTTACTACAGTTCTTAGCTTTTAATTACCTACATATTAGTTTCTGACTTCCTACCCTTCCGAACTGACATCCCACTGCCTGACCTGCTGTAGTCTGTCTGTGTAGGCCGGGGGGGGTTACCCATAGGCCTCATTCAGAGGCCATAGCACAGTTTTTGTTTGTCTACACCTGGCCTGCTGGCTGTGACTGTTGTTGAGTATGTGACCCCCCCCCCCGACTGGCATGTGTGAGTCACTTACCTTGTGGGTGTCCCAGTATTGAGGGTGGTGCTGCAGGGCTGCCTATGTCGGATGCACATACAACACTGCCTACACATGGTTAGGCACAGGTAGTGTACTGTTTGGCATCCCTTTCACTGTATGTGAGTCAGAGAGAGGTGTTATTCCCTGGGTCCCTCCTGTGTCAGTGTATGCGCTATGCGTTGCCTCTTTGCTAAGGCCAGGGCATACTGGGCATGCCTACTTCTGCCTACTGGGGCAGGCTCAGATTATTCCTCCTCTGAGTCACTCTGTGCCTGTGCAGGCCTTGGCAATGGTGGGGGGCTGTGTGGCCCTGCCCCGTGCTGTTCCTGCTGCAGCTGTTTCCACAGGATCATACTGTGTAGCATGGCATATACAAGGACAATTTGGGTACATGTAGCTGGTGAGTACTGTAAGGCTCCACCGGATGTGTCCAGGCACCGTGACTTGAGCATCCCAAATACATGCTCTACTATAATTCTGGTCTGGGCATGTGCCTCATTATGGAGTTCTTGTTCAGGTGTGTGTGCATTTCTGATGGATGTCATCAGCCATAGCTCCATTGCGTATCCAGCCTCCCCACTAGGTGACCATGAGGGATGTCCCCATTGCTAAATCTCTGGTACAGCTGCATCAGATAACAGATGTGGGAATCGTGATAGCTTCCAGGGCAGCCAGCACACACACTCATTATTATGCCCTGGGCATCGCACACAACCTGGCAGTTGATGGAGGGGAAGCCCTTGTGGTTGATGTAGACCCTACCTCGCTCACAGGGTGGTGCTTTGATGCATATGTGCGTGCAGTCTATAGCACCCACTACCTCAGGGTATTCTGCTATTTGGTGGAACAGTTGCATATTACTGGCCAATGCCTCACGGCTGTTGGGGAAATATACCTGCTCACCAACATGTGCTGACATGGCATCCAGGAACACACACATGTGTGTGTATGTATGTGTGTGTGTAGATATATATATATATATATATATATATATATATATAGGGTCTACCTGATAACACCGACATGCCAAAACCCTGACAACGAAATAACTGACATGAAAAAAACAAAAAATGAAAAAGTTCAAAAACACGAAACTTCACATGCCCGACAAACCAAAATCCCGATAATCAACAAAACAAATACCTTTCCCGAAAAACACACACACAACACAAGCACACCAGAAACCTTACAAACCTACACTAAACCTTACATACACAACTATCTATGCACTTACCTTAACCCAAACCCTAACCCTAAGGTCCGTCATTATCGCACACTTACCTTACCCACACCCTAACTATAACTCATTTAATCCACCCCTAACCCTCAAGTCCGTCACCATCGCACACTTACCTTACCCGCACCCTAACCCTAACTCACTTAACCCTCCCCTAAACCTAAACTCAGTCACTATCGCACACTTACCTGACCCGCACCATACCCTAACGTCCGTCACTATCACACAATTACCTTACCCACACCCTGACTCTAATGTCCGCGCCTATCGCACACTTACCTTAACATGTTGGTGTTCTCAGCGTCGGGATTCTCAACTGTCGGTCTTCTCCATTGTCGATCTTCCGGTGACGGTGTTCTCATTGTCGGCGATCTGCGATTTCGGCGTTTTCAGGTAGACCCATATATATATATATATATATATATATATATATATATATATATATATATGTGTGTGTGTGTGTGTATATGTATATATATATATATA
Organism: Protopterus annectens; assembly: GCF_019279795.1. Taxonomy (NCBI): domain Eukaryota; kingdom Metazoa; phylum Chordata; order Ceratodontiformes; family Protopteridae; genus Protopterus; species Protopterus annectens. The sequence goes on from NC_056729.1 coordinate 920,053,209, forward strand.
TATATATATATATATATATATATATATATATATATATATATATATACATACATACACACACACACACACACACACACACACACACATATATATATATATATATATATATATATATATATATATATATATATATATAAACGATAAACCCAACAGCAAAGTGCAGCATAAAAACGAACTTCTTTCTCCTGGCAAAAATCAGCTTGCAATAAATATAAACTATTTAGGCTAATGATGTCCTGATATGAATATATAAACAATTAGTTGATTATTTATTGATAAGAAATATTTAATATTTATGCTGTAACTGACATCATATACATGTACCCAGTAGAGGAGGTTGAATAATGGTATGATATTGACAATACTATTTTAAAATAAGTCACGAGGGTTTAGCAGCATACTAGATTCAATTTGTTATAATCCTTGTATACTGGATCGGGCTATTTAAATCAAGGTTGAGCAATGTGACTTACCCGTATTTTAGAAATTATTATATATGCTTTTTATATATTTCATATATTTTTATTTTTCATCTTGTTTGAATATCAGGTTCAATGTGCTCTTTCCATAAAATGAACTGTTGATCATCTTGAATAATGGTTGTATGTTTATTACAGTTTTGATCACCATAGGTCCCTTAGGTTATGATTTGTGGTGTATGCATGGTACACATTTAACTTTAAATCCAATTAGTTTCTCATAATGTCCGTGGTATTTTCATATATTAAATAGCTGACTTCTTTCAGTTTGTGAAGATATGGATAAGCTAGCAAGTCTGCTTGCTCAGACGTTGACTGGGAGGGCTTGGGAATAGTGCCGCTTCGGCATATGTTAACAACAGCTTAGATCTACGTCCAGCAGCATTTGCGCACCTAAGGCTTGTAGTGGAAGCAACTATAGAGCATGTGGATGTTTTGAGATGCAATGGTGCCGATAGCACTTTATCTTACATTCTATGTGGATTTAAATGGTTAATCTCAACATCACGGATGAGACAATGTCCTGATGTGAGCCATAATATACATACGAACCAACAGTGAAATGTCAATGCATGGAGGTAATGTGAGCCTTGATACCCGGTCACCTAGGATGGTTAGATGCCTTATTTTAAATCTAATGAACATAAGCATTCTCAGCATTTTATGTCAGTTGTTATGCTTTTAAACTGCATTTTATCATATGTTGATTTTAAATGTTGTTATCTGTGCTGCAATAGCACTTTAAATATGGAATTGGATTGGGTGGGGCACAATTAAGTGTAGTGCTTTGACTTTACAGATGATATAAAAGCAAGCTTTGGAACAGTTATATTTAAACGTCTGATGAAGCGGGAGGACCAAAATGGCTGCGGAGACCCCGTGGAAAGTACGTTGTTTTTTGTGTTGTTACTGTTATTGATATTAAAGCAGATTACTGACAAGTCGCTTTTTGGATTTATTGCAAGCTGATTTTTGCCAGGAGAAAGAAGTTCGTTTTTATGCTGCACTTTGCTGTTGGGTTTATCGTTTATCTTTTGATCTGGGTCGTTTGTGTGCTGAGATATATATATATATATATATACATACACACAGCAAAATACACTCCTTAGGTGCACAATAAAGTTCCAGACAGTAGGACCTTTCAAGAAAGTCTTTTAATCACACAAACATGAATGTAAAATCCAAAAACACGAAGCACATGAATGCTAAAAACATACGTTTTCGTTTATAACACTTCCTCAGATGTGGGTTATTTACAAAAAATTAATCCTTTTTATACTACTAGAACAGCAATGAGCCATTAACGTGTTAATTAATTTTTAAAGAGATCATAATACCAAAAGCTGTGGTATGGTCATGCATTACTTGTGTATTAAAACATGAACAAAACATTACAACTTTGAACAGAACAGACTTGTTTGATACTTAAAATATTAAGATCCTTATAAATAATGCATAAAACAATGATAAAAAATGTATGTTGGTAAAAACATTGTAAGAGACATTACTTGTAAACATTTCATTTTAAGAAAAACAGCTTTCGCTCATTTCAGTGTGTTTTAGTGCCATCTACTGACCATTATACTTCATTGCACCCTATTAAGCAACTTCATTTGATCTATATATAAAAAAATGTTACTTGACACTTTTCTTTTGTGTTAAATAATACATGAAACATTTTTAAAAAGTAAGAACTGAATAAAATTAATTAAAATTGATGTTGAATTGTCTTCGTAAAATACCATAAATGAAGTTAATACCATGCTAAAAATGTTAAAGTTGAATTTATTTTAACATTTTTAGCAAGGTTTGTTTGTTTGTGTTTTTCGTCTTTTCCCGGTTAGGGCGCACTACAGCAGAACTCCAGTCCGCTAATGATTGTTAGTGGATTTTTACATACCAGGTTACCAGCCCTGATGCACAACCTTCAACGAAGGCACGCCCCATTCACGTATGCCTCCACACAGAAGACGCTCTAGCTGAGAATCAAGCAAGGTATTAACTTCATTTAATTTTTTATTTCTTATTTGCAATGGTGATGGACAGGTTGACAGACGAGATCAGACATGAGTCCCCATGGACTATGATGTTTGCAGATTACATTGTGATCTGTAGTGAGAGTAGGGAACAGGTGGAGACGACCCTGGAAGGATGGAGATATGCTCTAGAGAGAAGAGGAATGAAGGTCAGCAGGACTAAGACAGAATATATGTCTGTAAATGAGAGGGTGGACAGAGGAATGGTGAGGATGCAGGGAGTAGAGGTGGCGAAGGTGGATGAGTTTAAATACTTGGGATCAACAGTTCAGAGTAACGGTGAGTGTGGAAGAGAGGTGAAGAAGAGAGTACAGGCAGGATGGAGTGGGTAGAGAAGAGTGTCAGGAGTGATTTGTGACAGACGAGTACCAGAAAGAGTGAAAGGAAAGGTCTACAAGAGGGTAGTGAGACCAGCTATGTTATATGGGTTGGAGACAGTGGCATTGACAAAAAGGCAGGAGTTTGAGCTGGATGTGGCAGAGTTAAAGATGTTAAGATTTGCACTGGGTGTGACGGGGGAGGACAGGATTAGGAATAAGTATATTAGAGGGTCAGCCCAGGTTGGAAGGTTTGGAGACAAAGCCAGAGAGGCAAGATTAAGTTGGTTTGGACATGTGCAGAGGAGGGATGCTGAGTATATTGGGGAAAAAGATGCTAAGGATGAAGCTACCAGGTAACAGGAAAAGAGGAAGGCCTAAGATAAGGTTTACGGATGTGGTGAGAGAGGACATGCAGGTGGTTGGTGTGACAGAGCAAGATGCAGAGGACAGGAAGAAATGGAAACAGATGATCTGCTGTGGTGACCCCTAACGGGAACAGCTGAAAGAATATGATGATGATGAGATTATATATATATATATATATATATATATATATATATATATATATATATACACACACACACACACACACACACACACACACACACACACACACACACACATATATTTTATATATATATATATATATATATATATATATATATATATATATATATATATATATATATATATACACACACATACATATATATATATATATATATATATATATATATATATAAATTCCACTTCATCTGCTTTTCTGTATTTGTATTTCTTCCTACTTTACCTTATTTTGCTTTTGCCTCTTCTTAAAAGTACTCAATTAAATTTATTCTGCTTCCTTTATTACTGCTTGTTAGTAGCCTGATTAAATTGTAACTGTTATTCTAAGGCCTTTGGTTTATGCACTTGGGCTTCAAACAGTTGTTTTACATTAAGAAGGTTTGTGGTCTGTACTGTTGTGGCAAGACAGGTAGTGTACATACTTCTAAGTTGGGAACTGCTGATTGAAGGCTCAGTGTCTTATTCTAAAAGTGTATTAGTTCTGGGTTAAGCACTTGGGCTTCAGGCCAGTTATCTTACATTAAGAAGGTTTGTGGTCTGCACTCTTGTGAGAGGAGAGGCTAGATTCTGCACTTCTGAGCTGGGAATTTCTGGTTAAAGCCTTACTGTGCATGCTTACTTGAACTGTTTCTTTATGAAATTGGTACGCCTTGTTTGCTGTAGCATAGACTAGATTCAGGTCTGCTGGATCTAGCTTTGTTTCTCTGTACCCTAGTGGCAGGAGTCTGCAGTTAGAACTTGCCTGATTAAAGACTGCTGGAACAGGGCTCAGTTTTGAGCTTTTTAACTGGTTAATTGGGTAAAGTGTTGTTTTGATTGTATCTGCACTATTTTCTGAAAAAAATATATATACTTGTTTCCCACCTTTCTGAACTAGTATAGTCCAGTTTTCAGGTCACTGCTGAATCCATGGTTGTGTTACAAGTTTCTGTGTTACCCATACCTTACTTGGATTGAAGGAAAATTCATTGTTCACCTGTGAGAGAGGGGAGCTTTGAGCAGCCTATCTGTCCCTGGAGGAGTGGTTTCAGCCCAGAAGTTAGTAGTTTATTGACCATTCTGGGCTAATTTCTATCTCTTTTACTTCCCTGCTGTAAAAACCGCATTTCCTCAGTTTTTACACTTGTAGTCCGCTCAGCAAGTGCCTTCCAGGTGTTCTGCAGAGTCTACAGCAGAGAGACAAAAGAGAGACTTTGTAGTGATTAAGTATCATTTTTCTGCTTTTCTTGCTGTCTTAACTAATTCTGCCTAAAACGCTAGTTTTTTAGCGAATCTGTAATTTAAAAAGTTTGTTATTGCTACATATTGTACTTATTTGCTGCCTGTACTTGAATTGTCATTTTTGTGTTTAAATAATCTTTTTAACTGTTGTAGGCTACACACTAAAGTGCGATAGCCTTTTCTGTGCATTTAAAGTGTTGCTTTGATTGTATCTGCTCTATTTTCTGAAAATAAATATATACTTGTTTCCCGCCATTCTGAACTAGTATAGTCCAGTTTTCAGGTTATTGCTGAATCCAGGGCTGTGTTGCCCATACCTTACTTGGATAGAAGGAAGTTTCTCTGTTCACCTGTGAGAGAGGGGAGCTTTGAGCAGCCTATCTGTCCCTGGAAGAGTGGTTTCAGCCCAGAAGTTAGTAGTTTATCGGCCATTTTGGGCTAATTTCTATCTCTTTCACTTCCCTGCTATAAAAATCGCATTTGGGCAGTTTTGCACACCGGGCAGTGCTGGTTAGCTAGAGTTAAACTATTCTTGGCTCCACAAAGTCTACTCTTCAATTTTTCTCTTGGAACTAGACAAACCTTCAACTTTAGCACTCAAACCACTCAAACCATTCATTTCACAGTCAAGCACTTGCTTAAAACTCAAAGCAAGCACTAATTAACGCTAGCACTAGACTCCCCCATACTGTCCAGAAGGACAAGGCTCTCTATTCGTCCCCACCAGCCAATCAGAAAAACAGCTTGCTCTACCTATTCAGGCATGTCCAAAGGGCAGTTTCCGGTGTACTCTCCAGTCTAACTGGTGAATCTGGACATTTTGAGGCAATGTTACAACTGCCTCATGTACACAGGCAACCCTCTCCTCCTACCACCAAACACTAATATATGCGAGAGATGCAATTATACAGCCAAACTGGAGGCAAAGCTCTCTCAACCCAAGATTGAAACTGACAGTCAAGAGAAGAAGGGTAATACTTGCAACACACCACCAGTCTAACACAGACCTAATAAATCAACACCGGCAAATAACACACATGAATACAAGAAAACATACTCGGAGGCTCTAAATAAAAATCTGCAAAAGCAACAGAGACCACCAAAGCAGACATCCAAGCAACCTCCACACCCCATCACCAACCATGAAACACATACTTCACATAATCAGTGTGCCATGCAATCACAGCCCTTAAGGCAAAATAACATACCCAACACACTAGTAATAGGCGACTCTATAGTCAGGCACACTGATGTCCCACTAACTAGGCTGGACAAAGAGAAGGTTACAGTTAGCTACCTTTTGGGTGCCAGGATCTGCCACATAACACAAGCACTAAGGTCACTCCAGAACAGGTACAAATACGACTCTGTCATTGTCCATGTTGGTGTGAATGACCTCAGAAGTACCTCCCTGGACTACATGAAAAGAGACATGGAAGAGCTCTCTGATCATGTAGCCCAGGCCGGTATGACCGTGACCCTGAGTAGCATCCTGTCTGCCTGGGATGACATGCTCGACAAGCCACGTTGCTTTGCAAGAGATGGCTTGCACCTGTGACCCTTAGGCTTTCGAATACTGGCCAAGGGTCTTGCCAACCCCATAGTGCCTTTTTTAGGCAAGGCTCAAAAGACAAACCCACCACCATAAATAGCACAAGTAACCAAAAACTGAGGGTAATGCTACTCAACGCCAGAAGTCTAAACCTCAAAATGCACGCACTTGAGGCACTCCTCAGTATGCAGAACATCGACATCTGTCCAGTAACAGAAACCTGGTTTAAGGCTCCTGAGAGCACCCCAGCACTACTAGGCTATAACTCATACTATACCTTTTGGCCACAGAACCAGGACCGAAACACAAAAGGCAGGGGTGTATCCATAGTCATCAAGGATACCCACACCTCCAGGTTAATGGTGAAGCACAATGCATCAGAGATCATCCATGTGCAACTAACAACAGGCAAAACTGCAATCCAAATTGTAGTTTGCTACAGATCACCCACCATGACCCAGGACCCCCATTCTGCATGTCTGGAGACACTGGGGAATATGAAGGTCCTACCAAACACCCTAATACTGGGTGATTTCAATTACCCAAACATAAACTGGGAGAACTACTCAAGTACTAACTCCCTTGCCCAACGCTTCCTAGAATTTATAAACTCGAATGCCCTGGATCAGCTGGTCAACACCCCCACCAGAGGGAACAACATATTGGACCTGGTCATCACCAACATGGGTGACCGGTGTTCCACACCGGAGGTCAACTCCTCGCTAGTTAGATCAGAGTATAGACTAATCACTCTGGATATCCACATTCCACATTCCACCCCACCCCCTAATCAAGGAAACCACCGTGAAAAACTTTTCAAAAGAAAACTTCACGTTACTTAAGACCGAGGTGGAAAGGTTCACAGCCCCATGCTAAAGGACAATGCTGTCCAAGCTGCTGAAACCTTTACAAAGGCATTCTATGAGCATCTGCAGGAATGCATGGATCGTGCTATCCCAAGTAAAACCAAGAATCACTCCTCCAAGAAAAGGAAACCAGTCTGGTGGACCCCTGCCATAAACAAGCTATTCAGCAGAAGGAGGAAACTAGTACAGAAAAAAGTAAAATCCCAAGAAGGAAAGACACCCCTGATCTGTATCAGCAAGAAACTACGATCCCTCATTAAATCATCCAAGGTTATTTTCGAAAGAAAAATTGCCAATGACTCCAAAGATAACCACAAAGCGTTCTTTAGCTATGTTAAGAACCTAAGTGGAAACTCTCAGATCTGCTTTGAGTTAGTGCAGAATGGCACAAAATACATTAAACCGACTGATATTGCCAACATTCTGGCAGACAGGTTTAGTGCAAACTTCACCCCCCCTCACCCCCTAAAGGGCACATAACCATACCAGAAAAATGTAGGGTCTTGTCAATCACTGACACAAAGGTTAAAACAGCCCTAGCTAAAGCCAAAAACACAGCTTCAATGGGACTGGACGGTGTCCCAGGCTGTGTCTTTCAAGAGCTCCAAAATGAACTAACCCCTCACCTAAACACACTGTTCAAACTCAGCCTCTCTACAGGCTACGTACCCACAGAGTTTTGCACAGCAACAGTTATCCCACTCCACAAAGGTGGAGCCACAATGGGACCCAGGAACTATCGCCCTATAAGCCTGACTAGCCTGGTCTGCAAGGCTATGGAGTGCATCATCATGGAACTCATTAACAGAGACATTGGGAACCTCCAAATCTTGGACGCTACCCAGTTTGGCTTTAAGGGCAGATGATGCCTCCTAAACCTGGTGGACTTCTTTAAACAGTTACCAAGGCATTAGATGAGGGGAAGGAGGTCCACACAGCCTACC
>NC_056729.1:920066193-920071193 GCF_019279795.1 Protopterus annectens
GCCATGTTGTTAACCAAAGAGGCAGGGTAACCTCTTTCTAAAAAAGTTTTTTTAAAAACTCAACTTCTTCAAGAAAATATTCATCAGTGCTAGACATCTTAGATGCATGAATGAATTGCCCCTTAACCAAGCCCTTCTTCTGGTGAAATGGGTGACCACTGTCAAAATGAAGGTATGAATTAGAAAAGGTGGCTTTCCTAAATACCTTGGATTTAAAGGTATGATTACAGTAGTCCTTCTGTATTGATATATCCAGGTAGTTCAGTACATCCTTACTAACATTATAAGTGAAAGATAGAAAGTGTGTGGTAGAATTAATATAACTCATGAACTCAAGAAAGTTGCTCAGGGTTCCTTTCCACAATAGGCAGATGTCATCAAGGTATCGCTTATAATGGACTATGTATTGTACCCAATGTGTGGAAAATATAAAATTGTTCTCCCAGTAATGCAAAACTATGTTGGCGTATAATGAGGCACATGCAGCGCCCATTGCAACCCCCTTTTTCTGTTTAAACAGTTCTCCATTGAAAAAAAGAAAATTATTATCGAGAACAATTTCCATAAACTCAACAATTAAGCTGATTGTGTTGGAACTAAGGCCGGATTCAGAGGCCAAAACTTCATTGAACCACTCTAATCCAATAGAGTGTGGGATGCTGGGGAAAAATTCTACAATATCAATGGTTATAATGTAATACCACGTGGGCTACAAATTTTAAATATGCCCACATACGGCAACGTCTATCCAGATTTGCTGGTGAAATGGCAGCAAATTAATTTGAATGCCAGCAAAGCCTACATACAAGTATTGTTGGACTTTTTTCAGCCTATTGAATTTGATTTAAGGAACAAAATCGTTGAACACCACATAGAGCTCAGTAATTTAAATGGTGATGATCCGTCGGAGCTCTATATGCATGAACTGATTGATAGAGTTCTACGCTATGAAAGCAATTTACTCAATCACAAGAAGAAGTTGATTAGGGACATTGAAGACTTTGAAAAACATAATGTCTTCATGTGGCCAAAATCTAATACAATACCCAATATGTTCCTAGCAACCCAACTGAGACTAGAAGGGAGGCAGGACGATTGCAGAGAAACATGAACAGAGGGACAACTAGCAGCAGAGGACTTTCCCAACAGGAACATGAAATGCACCCTAGGTCTGAAGAGATGAAACGCCGGGAGATAGATGCCAACGAACGAAATCAAGTGACTGAAAGTGTGGCAGAGACCGACTTATTTTCTCCGCAATTACCAACATCTGTTTATTCAACACCCATGGAGATATTGCCTGAAGTTGAACACCTTGATCATGAAATCTCTGCTCAACAAAATACTGATGTCAGGCGGAAAATACAATTAGATAAGGTCCAAAATCAGAATTTTCCGGCTGTACCCTTACCTATACGGACAGGAATAAAAAGGTCCACAGACCAGGATGGTCTGAGAGGGATGAAACGAAAGGAGTCACCGAATTTTCAGCAGGTACGTACGATAAAGAAGATGTGAAATCAGGGGACTTAGTATGGAACATTTCGAAGTATCCATTGACAACAGATGAGATCAGACTGTTAAATAAAGGTATGAATTTCATACCTACTAATAATAGGGACATAAGCGATGCCGTTTTAGCGGTAATGTTTACGTGTAATTTGGCTTTGAAATTAATGCATAGTGATGGTCTTAGTCACAATGTCTCTTGTTTTAAACACAAAAGTACGTTTGTACCTCATTTACCTACTAATTTAGAAATATTTCTTAAAGCTGTTGAAAATACAATTTATAATGATGTAGAATTTGCTAATGTGATTAATGATAGCAATCTAACCAGAAATGAAATATATGCATTGAATAAACTTAAGGCAAATGCAGATATCATCATACAGCAGGCAGATAAAGGCAGACCCATCGTAGTGATGGATTCTGATTATTATTCTAAAAGCATGTTGGAGATGTTAATGAGTGAAGCCTATGAACCAGTATCCACGAGTATAGTACATGATATACATAGAGACTTATATAATACTTTAAATGAATGTAAAATAATGGGTTTGTTAACTAATGAACTGTTCGATTTTTTTCTTTATTGAGTATCCGATAGTACCTAGGTTACATGGATTACCGAAAATTCATAAGAATCCCATACAGCCTGTCTTTAGGCCAGTTGTATCAGTTGCAGGCTGGCTAACAGAGCCTATTTCAATTTATTTGGATTCTGAATTAAAAAATGTACTTTCTAAATATTCCTATGTACTAAAGGACACAGAACAGTTTTTAACAGACTTATTTGTCTTTACTTCAAATCTTAATAATTTGGAAGGATTAACACTGACAACTATGGATGTAGAATCTCTATTTACTTGCATCCCAAATGAACAAGGTATAAATATGGTGAAAAAACTATTAATTGAAGAGAACTTGATGGACCCAAGAAAGGCAGATTTTATTAGTCTGCTTTTAGAACAGGTGTTAGAACACAATGTATTTCTTTTTCAAGACCTGTGTTACAGACAAAAAAAGGGTGTAGCAATGGGTACAAGTTGCGCGAATACATATGCCAACTTGGTAATGGTAGCATGGGAGAGAACAGTTATGTTGGAACACCCTAAGGTAATTTTCTACAAGCATTTTGTAGATGACCTTTTCTTTGTTTGGAAAGGTTCAGAAGAAGCACTTACATTATTTTTTGAACATGTCAATACCACAAATGCATTTTTGAGGTTTACTTTAGTGTATTCCGCTACATCCACCAATTACTTATATGTAACCGTCTATCGCGAGGATAACTTATATAAAACCAAAGTCTTTAGGAAACCGTGTTACAGACCAGCCTTTTTACATAGAAGGAGCATGCATAACCGTACACGGACAACCCTCTCCTCCTCCAAACAGGTTCAAATATATGTGAGAGATGCAACTATTTAGCCAAACTGGAGGCTGAGCTCTCTCATCTCAAAACTGGTGTAACCAGTCAGGAGGAGAAGGTAACCTCACACAACACAATTCCAGTATCACATAGTCCCACCACATCAGCGAACCAAACACATAAATACACAAAAACATACTTGGAGGCTCTAAATAAAAATCTACCTAAGCAACAGAGACCTCCAAAGCAGACATCCAAGCAAACGCTACCTCAAAACAAAACACACACAACACATAACCCACAAAGTCAGTGTGCCAAGCAGCCACAGCCCTTAAGGCTGAATAACACACCTGATACTCTTGTTATAGGTGACTCTATTGTCAGACACACTGACGTCCCGCTCACCAGGCTGAATAAAGAGAAGGTCACAGTGAGCTGCCTGTCGGGTGCTAGGATCCGACACATAACGCAAGCACTCAGGTCACTCCAAAGCAAATACAAATATGAATCAGTCATTGTACATGCTGGTGTGAATGACCTGAGACGTACCTCCCTGGACTACATGAAAAGAGACATAGAGGAGCTCTCTGATCATGTAGCCCAGGCTGGTATGACCCTGACCTTGAGCAGAATCTTACCCTCACCTAGAATGATGCCACAGTACAAAGACAAAATGATCGATTTTAACAATTGGCTAAAATTTTGGTGTCATTCAAAGGGGATCCAGTGTCTGTCAGCCTGGGATGACATGCTTGACAAGCCACGTTGCTTCGCTAGGGACGGCTTGCACCTGTCACCACTGGGCTTTCGGATATTGGCAAAGGCTCTTGCCACCCCCATAGTGCCTTTTTTAGGCAAGGCTCAAAAGTCAAACCCACCCCCATAGACAGCACAAGGAACAAGAAACTAAGGGTAATGCTGCTAAATGCCAGAGGTCTTAACCTGAAGATGCACGCACTCGAAGCTCTCCTCAGTATGGAGAACATCGATATCTGTGCAGTGACAGAAACCTGGTTCAAGGCTCCAGAGAGCACCCCAGAACTACCAGGCTATACCTCTTATCATGCTTTTCGGCCCCAAAACCCGGACCGAACCACAAAAGGTGGGGGAGTTTCCATATTTATCAAGGATATCCACACCTCCAGGTTAGTGGCATTGCACGAAGTATCGGAGACCATCCATGTGCAACTAACAGTGGGCAAGACTGCTTTTCAGTTTATATCATCCTACAGACCACCCTCTCAAAGTCAGGAATCCCATTCGGCTTTCCTGAAAACATTGGAGAACATGAAGATCTCTCCGAACACCATTATATTGGGCGACTTCAACTACCCAAACATTGACTGGAAGCACTACTCAAGCCCCAGCACCTTAGCCCAAAGATTCCTGGAAATTATAAACTCAAATGCTATGGAACAACTAGTCACCACTCCCACAAGAGGGGACAACATACTAGACCTGATCATTACCAACATGGGAACTCTATGCTCCACACCAGAAGTATATCCCTCATTGGTAAGATCAGACCATAAATTAATTTCGCTGGATGTCCACATCCCGACCCCACCCCCAGCCCAGAAAACCACAGTGAAAAACTTCTCAAAAGCGAACTCCTCACTTCTCAAAACCGAAGTGGAATCCTTCAAGGCCCCAGGGCCAGTGGAAACTACAGCCCAAACTGCAGAATCCTATATAAATGCATTCTACGGACATCTCCAGGAATGCATGGATCATGCTATCCCAAACAAAAGCAAGACCCAATCATCCATAGGCAGGCGTCCAGTCTGGTGGACCCCTGCCATAAATAAACTGTACAACAGAAGGAGGAAGCTACTACATGATAGAGCAAAATCCCTAATAGGGAAGGCATCCCTCATAAAATCTTCCAAGGCCAGCTTCGAGAGAAAAATGGCACAGGACACCAAAGACAATCATAAGGCTTTTTTCAGTTATGTTAGAAACCTGGGATGCAACTCCCAGACTTGTTCTGAGTTGATTCTAAACGACAAAAAATACACTGAACCCACAGACATCGCCACTATCCTGGCAGAGAGGTTCAGTGCAAACTTCTCCACCCCCCACCCCCCCAAAAGAGCAAGCATCTATCCCGGCAGAGGGCTGCCTC
>NC_056729.1:920078693-920083693 GCF_019279795.1 Protopterus annectens
TTGAAGGCGGATTTTTTTCCAGGGCTAAATGAGTCACTGAATCTAAAATGTGCCTTAAAATGGTTTCAGTAGTTTTCACAATAGAGTTTTGGACCCTTGATACTTTTTGTGATACATATATATTTATGTATATACACATAATTTTATATATATTTTTTTTTTTTTTTAATTATATAGTTTAATAGGAACCTTCCCAGAGTGTAAATATGTTTTAATACAGGACATGCATCCTGGCATATCTGTACAGTATTCATTACAGGGGTTTTCAGCTTACAATGTGTTTTGACATTCATACATATGTATTATGGTCCCATTATGATGTTCTTCACTACTGGCTCTTTTTTACTTGTTATTATAATTTAAAATGGGTGGCGAAAGCCAAACACACTCTGGCTAGGCTTATAAATGTCCTAGGGCAGATAGCCTAGTATGAACCTATGAACTTGTACTGTTTGTTGATATACATTTATCCCTTGACATTTGATCGATTCTGAAGAAGTTCCGATACTGAATTAAAGGAACAAAAGCTTCAGGAATCACTGTGGGTTGTATTTCTTCACTTCCTTCCGTATTTTTTATTTTCTATTTATCAATAGAAGTTATGGATGCATTTATTAATCTTTCTTCTTAGAGATTATCAGTTTTAGTAAGCATATATATATATATAATATATATATATATATATATATATATATATATATATATATATATATATATATTCACACATACATATATATATATATATATATATATATATATATATATATACACACACATATATATATATATATATATATACATGCACACACATACAAACATACATGCATATATATATATATATATATATATATATATATATATATATATATATATATATATATATACATACACACACACATACACACATACATATATATATATATATTTATATATATATATATATATATATATATATATATATATATATATATATACACACACATACACATGTACAAGACACATATATATATATATATATATATATATATACATATACACACACACGTACATATATATACACACACACGTACGTGTATATATATATATATATATAAATCTGTGTACACACACACACATACAAATGTCTATATATATATATATATATATATATATATATATATATATATATATTTATATTTATTTATTTTTATTTATTTTACATTTGTTGACCGGGCTAGTCTAACTGGATATATGTCCATTTTCAGTAGAGGCCCGGGGAGAAAAGCTCCAAGTATAAGCAGTGACAAAGATTACAATATATAGTTTATTTGTTTGTTTGTGTCTTTCGGCTTTTCCCGGTTAGGGGTCGCCACAGCGGAACTCCAGTCCGCTAATGATTGGCAGTTGATTTTTACGTACCGGCTTGCCAGGCCTGACGCACAACCTTCAATGAAGCTACGCCCATTCACGCATGTCTCCACGCAGAAGACGCTCTAGCTGAGAATCGAACCGGACAGCGTCTTAATGTGAGGCGACAACGGTACCGCAGCACCAAGATTACAATATATAGTAATAGTCAAAATAAATTACAGGACATTGTTACATTGAGGATGACATAAGTTATATAGATTAACACTAAGATCAAATACTGAGAGCAATAATTTGAGAGAGAGCAATCAAAAAAAGAAAAAAATATTGAGTGGTAAAAATATATATATATATATATATATATATATATATATATATTTTTTTTTTTTTTTTTTTTTTTTACAGATATGTGACATAGAACACTGGAGTATAGAAGTATAAGGAGAGCAAAAAGGGGAAGGAGACAACAGTCAGGGTATATCAGTCTGGGATAGAGCAGGGACAAAGCCAGTGAGTTTTAAGATATTCTTTAGGATGCTTTTTAAAGAAATGAGTGGAAGCAAGAGATGAAAGTTCACTAGGAAGGTGGTTCCAGCTTTTTCCTACTGTGTTGGCGAAAAGTGAGTCCCCAGGTTTGTTGTTAGATTTAATAGTGGAGACTAGAATTTTGTTAGCTGAGCGTAGATTTGCAAGATTTTTGTAGGGGGTAATCAGATTAGTAAGGATTGAGGTATTATTAGGGTGATAAAGGATCTTTTGGGTGATAACAAGTTGTTGACAAAGTAGTAGGTTCTGCAGTTCTAACCATCCCAGTTGTTTGAGGTTGTGACAGTGGTGAGTTCCGAAAGGGGTGCCAGTGGCAAATCTGGCTATGTTATTATAACTAGCAGAAAGTTTGGTGAGGTTGTTTCTAGATAGGTTGGTATATATCGCAGAAGCATAGAAAAGGGTAGAGATCAGGTGAGTCTGGGCAATAGTGATTCTGACTGAAGGGGTAAGGAAGGGTTTGATTCTGTAAAGGGTGCCTAGTTTTTTGTTGACAGACTTTATTGTAGCATTAATATAGTCATCATAGCTAAGGTTATCAACTGTTACTCCCAGTAGACGGGTTGTAGTGTCAAGGGATATGTTATTTCCATTGTTAGAGGTTACTGTGAAGTGTGGATGAGGTGACTTATGAGTAGGAGCAAAGAGCAATAATTTTGTTTTTTTTTTGGGTTTAAAAGGAGACAGTGTTGCATGAACCAATTTTCAACACTGTTAAATATTGTTTGAGTGAGGGACTGGAGAGAGGTTATGGACTTGGCTGAACAAATTAAAGTTGAGTCATCTGCATATTGTATGCAGGTAACTTGAGAAATTTTGGTATGTAGATCATTAATAAACAATGAAAAGGGAAGGGGTCCTAATATAGAGCCTTGCGGTACTCCAATGTTTACAGGGAGGGAAGTAGAAAGATTATTATCCCAAAGTACTGCTTGCTGTCTGTTTTCAAGATAGGATTTAATCCAATATGTAGTGCTTGTGTGTCAAGTGATTGGGCTTTTAGTAGGTCAATAAGCATGTTATGGTTCACCATATCGAAGGCTTTTGAGAGGTCAATAAACAGTGCAGAGGAGAAAGTATTATTGTTACAATTTTTGTTTATGGAGTCAGAAAACGATAGCAGGGCAGTTGTTGTGCTATGGAATGGCCTAAAACCATGCTGGCAGTTGGCAAGTAAATTGTTATGGAGAAGGTGGGCAAGTAGTTGTTTGTGTATACACTTTTCCATTATTTTAGCTATTGGAGAGAGTAAGGCGATAGACTGAAAGTTGGAGAGCTCAGTAGATGATCCACCTTTGTGTAGAGGGATGATATGAGAAACTTTCCATATGGAAGGGATTATGTTTTCTAAAATTGTTCTAGGATGGAGATGGGATAGGCAATTTCTTTAGCTACAATTTGCAGGAATTCTGCTGGAAGACAGCAGAAGGGGTGCATGGTTTAAATTTTTGAAGGAGGTTGCAAATGAGGGATGTGGGTACAGGTTGAATATGAAAGGTTGGAGTTAGAGTATTATTGGTATTTAATGGTGGAGTGGTGATGGGTGGTAAAGTATTAGCTAGGGTTAGAATGGCTTCTGTAAAATAGTTATTAAAGGCATCAGGTATCTGGTTAGAGTTATTATGGTTAAATCCTGAAGGGGCAGGAGATTTAGAGTGCCCTGGTTTAAGAAGTGTGTTAATGCCTGTCCAGAAATTTTGTGTTTTTTGTTGGTGGGTTTGTTGAAGGTGAAGGTAATAGTCTTTTTGTCTCTGAGAATGTCTGTCTTGGTAGCATTTCTTAATTGTTTAAAGTAAAGGTGATCTGATGGACTTTTGGAGGCTCTCCATTTGGCCCAGATTTTATTTCTAAGGAGGATCTTTTGCCTAGTATGTTTTGTAAGCCAGGGGGCAATTTTGGTTCTTATTCGGGATGAGTGAATGGGGGCGTGGTAATCTAGGGTTTGAAGGAATCTAGTATTAAAGTAGGTCACTGCTTCATCAAGTTGAAGATGAGACATAGGTGACCAGTCACATGCTTTTAGTTTGTTTTGGAAGCTGTCTGGATTAAAGAATTTTTTGGAGCGGGAGGATTTAAAATTATTAGTATTAGGGCTGTGAATTTTTTGTTTAATGATATAGATTAGCATATGGTCACTGATATCGTCGGGAAGGGTTCCTGGTTTATAATTATCAAGATGGCTGTTGAGAAGAATCCAGTCTAGGGTGGTTTCCTTGTTGCTTGGCTTATGGATTCTAGTAGGGGTGGTTATTATCTGTGAGAAACTGTGTAGATTTATGTGATTGGTAGGATTAGGGGAACTACAGGTTGCCCAGTCTATATTAAAGTCTCCTAATACAATGGTTTCCTGAGGTAGGTGGGTAGATAGGTGACTAAGTATGTTTTCAAGTGTATTAATATTATTTCCAGGAGGGAGATATGTGCAAATTAGATAGATAGATTTGGAGTTATTGATTTGTAGCTTGGCAGTAAGGGTTTCTGCATTGGTATCGGAGGGTAGTGGCACATTGAAGGGTGACACTTGTAGTTCAGATTTATACAAAATGGCTACTCCTTCACCCTTTTTAATTTTGCGGTCATATCTTAGGATATTATATCCAGGAGGGGTAATCTCCTGGTCCAGAGTAGAGGCTTTTAGCCATGTTTCTGTAATACAGAGAATGTCATATCAGTGCACCTCTAATAGTGCATGTAGGTGGGCAATTTTATTGTTAATGCTGCAGATGTTAAGGTGAGCTATCAGGAGGGAGTTAGATGGTCTATTAGGGGTAGTAATAGTAAGAAATGTTAGACTGTGAGGGTTATTGGGAGTATTAGTATTGGGGCAAGGGTTTGGATGAATATCACCATCTAATAGGGGGTGTTGTAGAGGATATTGTACAAACCTAAGGATTTTGTAGTAATTGATTGGAGTTTTTTGACAGGGAAGTTAGTAACATGGTTAGATCTATGGTACTTTGGAAGTATGTAGATAAAGGTGGCAGTTATGCTACTATGTTTAAGTGAGTTTATGTGAGAAAGAAGTAGAGTTTGTTGGTAGGGGTGGTGTTGCTCAGAAAGAGAAGAATATTCAAAGAAGGTTAGTGTGTATGGAATAGTTAGAGAAG
>NC_056729.1:920091193-920093693 GCF_019279795.1 Protopterus annectens
TTTTTTTTTGTTCTTTGAATTGGGGGGGGGGGGGGGGGGGGGTTTTTTTTCCAAAAAAAATTTTTTTTTTTTTTTTTTTTTTTTAAAAAAAAAAATTTTTTGTAAAGGTTTTTTTTCCCTTTTTTTTAAGTGTTTTTGTTAGAACTGGTTATAATCATAAGCTGAGTTTTCTTTGGTTTGAGGATAAGTTGGGCTTTGGTTAGGTCGTTTTCAACTTCAGAGAATGCTAGTTGAGTTGTTTGCAGAAGAGTGGGAATGTTTTGTGCAGCACAGATTAAGGTAGTGTAATCTGCATACTGAATGATATATGCATGCTGTGTGGAGGTATGGAGGTCATTTGTGAAGATTGTGAATAGTAGTGGTCCTGAGACAGAACCTTGTGGGACTCCTATAGTTATGGGCAGCTGAGGAGAGAGAGAATTTTTCCATTTCGCAGCTTGGTACCTGTCAGTTATGTAGCTTTGAAACCAGGTTAGAGTGGAATTTGATAGGTGATACTGGTTTAGTTTGTTTAGCAGGATTTGGTGGTAGACTGTGTCAAATGCTTTGGATATATCCAAAAAAAGGGTTGACACCTGCAGGCCTTTATTTTTGAGATGGTTTACTGTATC
This sequence comes from Protopterus annectens, assembly GCF_019279795.1. Lineage (NCBI taxonomy): Eukaryota > Metazoa > Chordata > Ceratodontiformes > Protopteridae > Protopterus > Protopterus annectens. Next base: position 920,091,805 of record NC_056729.1, read on the forward strand.
TCTGAAGCAGGCTGTAGTTGTACTATGGGCAGGTCTGAAACCATGCTGAATAGGTGACAGGATGTTGCTGTCTAGGAGATATTTTATCATCTGGGTATGGATGCATTTTTCTAGGACTTTTGCCAGGGGGGAGAGTAAAGCAATGTGTCAGTAGTTATTAAGTTCAGTGAAGGTCCCACCTTTATGTATGGGTGCAACATAGGATATTTTCCAGAGTTTGGGCACATAGTTTTCAACAATTGATCTGTTTATGAGAGTGGAGACTGGGATAGCAATAGCATCTGCTGTGAGTTTCAAGAAATAGCTGGGGAGTAGGTCGGCTGCTGTTGATGAGGTTTTTAGTTTGGAGAGCATGCTTTTGATTGAAGTGGTGGAAACTGTTTTGAGGGTAAAGCTTGTATTAGTGTTATTTGTGTTGGGGGGGTAGTGAGGAAGGAACTGTCCTGTGATACTAAGGATAGAATTGAGTTCACAAAGTGGGAGTTGAATTGTGTTTCAATGGAAACTTTAGTGTCAGGGGTGGTTGGTTTGGGGGTAGCCTTTTGGGTGGATTTTAGTAGCTGGTTTACATTTTGCCAAAATTTTTGGGGGTTGTGTTGGTATTTAGTTTGTAATGTCATGTAGTAGGATTTTTTGTCCAGCCTAATGCATTTTTTTGCATGGTTGCGCAGTTCTTGAAACTTGGTTAGGCTTTGTGTTTCTTTGCTTTTTGATAGTAAACCCAGGCAGTGTCTCTGGACTTAAGGATTTGTTTGGTTTCTTTACTGAGCCAGGGGTTTGTAGAGGTGCTAACCTTGATTTTGTGCAATGGAGCGACAGTGTCTAGGTGTTGTAGAAATGTTTTGTTGAAATATGCTACAGCCTGGTCAAGTGGGAGGGTTTTTAGGGGGTTCCAGTCACAGTTACAGAGAAAAGTATTGAGAACCTCAGGAGAGAATATTTTTGTGTTTCAAGTGGATATATAGTTAGTGGTTTTGCATATGCTTGTTCTACTATGTATAAAGTATATTATGTTGTGGTCACTTAAGGTGTTTGGGAGACTGCCTGCGTGGTGGTACAATGTGGGGTTGTTAGTTAGGACCCAGTCAAGGATGGATTCCGTTTTAGATTTTTATCACATCTAGTTGGAATTTGGACTAGCTGCTGATAGCCATGGAGATTTATTAGATTACTTGGTGGTTCTGATATGCAGGTGAACCAATCTAGGTTGAAATCCCCCAGAATAAGGGTTTCTTGTGAGTATGTGGAAGAACACCAGGATAAGAAGTCTTCAAGGCTAGCAGGTGTATTACCAGGTGGACTATAGATCACAATTGTGGTGATGATTATTTTTAGGGTGAAGTTGAAGTTGTGAGATAAGTATGTCCCATTTACTGGGGGAGGTGTAGGAGTTTGGTAAATCATGTACAGTTAAGTTGGACTTATACAGTAAGGCAGTTCCACCCCCTTTAAGAAGTGGTCTGTTTTGTCTAATGATATTGTAGCCAGTAGGGAGAACTTCTGAGTTAGCTATGTTTTTATTTAGCCAGGTTTCTGTTAAAGCAACTATGTCTGGGGAGTAGTGTGCTATTGTGGCCTGGAGTTCAGGTATTTTATTTTTGATACTTCTAATATTAATATTTAGCATTAAAAGATGGTTGGTTTTGCTGCTGTTGTTGATTTGCTCATGGATGAAGATAGTGGGGGTGTTATGTTCTGACATTTGTGTTGGAGCAGTTTGTGTTGGACAGGATGGATCTGGGCCTGGGTTGGGGTGGATATCCCCACTTATGGTGAGCCTGGAGTTAAAATGGTGATACAGATGTTGGAGTTTGGTGAGGAGTGTGAGAAAGTATTGTGTTTTTTGGAGTAGGAATGAGAGCATATGTGTTTAGTTCTGAATTGGTCCA
>NC_056729.1:920108693-920116193 GCF_019279795.1 Protopterus annectens
TGAGTAGTCATTTAGTCCAGGAGCAGACTCCGTTCCTAATAGCAGTTGCCATTTGAGGTCTTTAAGTTCCAGTAATGTAGCATAATCTCCGAAGAAGATGTCGACTTGTTCTAAAATAAAAAAATAGGTATTTCGTAAATGTAGAGCATGCCAAAAAATGTCTTGCCAGGGCATTATGTGGGTCCTTAGCCCTAATGGCTCTGTAATGTTCCTTAATACGGTCTGATAGTTTTCTGCTAGTCTTTCCGATGTAGAAATGTTGACAAGAGGAGCACACTGCAGCATACACTACATTTAAAGAGTTGCAGTCAAAGTGGTGGAAAAACTTAATCATATAGTTAATATGTTTAAAACAGTAAGTGTTGTCCGTGTAAACATATTGGCAGCAGATGCATTTGCTGCAGGTAAACATGCCTGCGGGTTCCCTGGTATTCTTTACGCATTGAATGAGAAAAGGCAAATCCCTGTTCTCAAAGGAACTGCGCAAAGTTCTCGTTTTTTTGTAAGAAAACATCAGAGATTCTCCTAAAGTGAGGGTCAGCGGGTCCGAACTAGTAATAATGTTCCAGTTAGTGGTAAGAATATTTCTCAAAGCTCTCATGTCTCTGCTAATGGGGAGGGGGAAACTTAAAGATCTGTCTTCCGTGGATGCAGCAGACTGAGTAGTAGGAGAGAAGCCGTATTTCAAAATCGGCTGAAATCTTGTGTGCCTGTTTGCAGACACTTCTTCTGCAATAGAATGGAGTAACTGTTTAGGGTAATGTTTCTGCGAGAACAGGTCCGTCAAAGTTTTACATTCTTGTTTGTAGGTGACATCCTCGCTGACCAGCCTAGAAAGGCGTATAAATTGTCTGCGTATGACATTCCGTTTAATGTAAAATGGATGTTGACTATTGAAATCCAAGAAATTGTTGCGGTAGGTATTCTTTCTGTAGATGTTAGACACTAGGCATTGATTCTGGTGGTCTAAGGTAATGGAGGTGTCTAAGAAGGAAACTGTATTTCCAATGCCTGATTGTGCGAAACTTAAAAAAGGCATGCTCGCTGACACCTGTGAAAGAAATAGTTCTAGCTCATCTCTGGAGCCTGTCCACATGAAAAACACATTGTCTATGTAACGATGATATAGTCGTGTGTGCTGGAAAGCCGGGATGTTAATCAATGACTCCAATTCCCACTCAGCTAAGACTAGATTTGCGTAGGCAGGGGCCATTTTTGACCCCATAGCTACTCCTTTTATCTGCTGATAAATTTTTCCATTGAAATGGAAGAAGTTACTGTGCAACACGATGTCAATCAAAGTAAGGATAGTGTAGATTTTGTCCGTATTAAATCCAGTGTATTTAGAGAGAAATAGTTTGACGTAGTTCATACCTTCTTTGTGTGGTATATTGGTATACAGAGATACCACATCAAGAGCGACAAAAGTACAGGTGGCAACATTATGGTTTGCAGCGAATAGTTCATTTAGGAAACCCCAGGAATCACTGAGGTAGAAAGGTGTTTTCTGCACTACAGAATTCAGTATGCTGTCAACATATTCTGAAATACGTTCCGGTTTGGTTTTGATACTGGAAATGATAAGGCGGAAGGGCGGATCATCTTCATTCTTATGCATCTTCGGGATTCCGAAGCATTTGCCCAAGCTGGGGTTTTGCACTTGCATGAACTGTAACTCTGGGTATGAAATGCAGTCATCATTGTGTAAAGAATCTAAAACATTATCAATCTTGGTTAACTGTTGTTGTACGTATTTCAAAGAAACCGATCTGTAGTATTGTGTCTCTTTTAGTTCAGATTCTATTTTTTCAATGTATACAGATTGTTCCATAAGGACAATTCCAGTGCCCTTATCTGCTTTCATAATACGTAAAGTTTTGTCCGTTGAAAAGGATCGTAGAGCTTGTTGTTCCTGGCTAGTCAGATTAAACCATTTGTCACGTTTTGGCATTAATCTGAGATCTAATATCTCTCTCACACATTTTAAGGAAAGTGTGTAAAGTATTATTAAGCACTGGATTAAATAAACTTTTCTTTTTTAACTGAGTGTTAACGTCTGTGAAGTTGTCTGTAGATAATTGTGAGTCTGTTGGTAGCTGAGAGCCTGTAGGTGACTCATTCGATTCCGTGAAACAACATTTAAGATTTAATTTTCTGACATAAAGTCAGAGATCAATCAGTACATCTGCTAAAGAAGCTCTCTGTGCTGGGATGTAGGTGAAACCTTTACTGAGCACCGAGAGATAATCCGAAGACAAATTTCTTGTGGTGAGATTGAAAACTGCACTTTGCAGAGGCATAGGTTGTGAGGTAGACTGGTCTGTAGGTCCATTTGCTGAATCCGTGTTAATTAGAATTGTATTGCTTGGCTGCGAGTCATCATAGGTTTCCCTAAATTCTGGAATCTGTAAGACCCTCTCCCTCTGTCTCTCACCATTCCACTCCCTGCCCCCCTCACTCCTTCGTTCCTGTAAGGAGTGTGTATTGGGTCTTCCATAGTCATGTTGCCTTGGGCTAAAAAAGGCTGAGGAGAAAGGTGTAAATTGTGCACTACATCCGTAGTGCTGTTATTGTAGTTGGTTGGGCGTGGAGGCGAAGGCAACAGTGGCACCTCTCTGTTATTAGGCTGTGGAGAATTAGAATAGTAAAGAGGTGCTGAAGTTGTGAGTAATTCAGGTGGAGCTGTACTTCTGTGAAGAAATCGCCAGTTATTAGTATGTACATTGGGGAGGGGATAAGCTGTTCCTTGATTGTATTGTCTCAGATCCCTTTGCAATTTGTTTCTTTTTGTATCCACGAGATGTGTTACATGTCTGTTGATTTTATGCGCAGTGCTATCAAACAAAGGTTTATGCAAGAAGAAATCCTGACTAGTTAAAACTTTCTCATGCAGCTCCGAGATATCTTTCTTTAGGTTATCCATTTTTTGTAAGCTGTATTTCATGAGGATTTTCAAAGTTTGTATGCCTGTGTCATTGAAGAGGTCTGTAAGCTCAGAATAAATAGGAGAGTCTACAGTAGTTCTGTTAGGGAATTTGTAACAGCGTAATCCTTGCGGAACAATGTTGTGGTAGATGCAGGCTTCCAAATACAAGTTGTCATATGCAATACTTTTATATGCAATAAGTAATCTCTCAAGTCTAAAAATAAGTGATTTACAGTTTTGTGACATATTTCGAAGTCTTCCATTATTTTCTTGTTGGGTCTGAGCATCGTTCAACCGTGAGTCCGTAGTGAATGGATTGGTGAGGTTATCCAGTCGTAGCAATTGTAGTAAGGAGTTATCTGTAGTGTCATTAGAGGGAGAAGTTTGAGAAGTAATACCATTTCCAGTAGTTCCATTAGGAAGGTTCGTTTCTTGGCTGTCTGTGCTGCTTTGAGTGGACATAAAGAATTCTCTGCATTTCAGTAGTAGCAGCTGGTTGCGTTGGTTCGATTCCATAAGTTCTTTCATTAAGATCATGAAATTAGTACAATTAGAGGTATCAGGTGTATCGATTAGAGATTGGCTGTCATTGCCATGGTCTAAGGCATTTTCTTCATTCATTTCGTTAGATCCGGCACTCAGACTTGCACTGGAGAGGAGGAAAGTGTAGACCGCACGAACGAACTAGTACGGAGCAATACCAATGCAAGGATCACCGTAAAAACAACTTAGACTAATGAAAAACACATTACACATTTACTTCTACTATTCAGTAAAAGCTAAAAAACTGTAAAAACTTAAAAAAGCAATTCTTGAGAACGAAGAAATAACACCCCAAACCAGAGATTTGAGCGCGTTTTCGTCTTTTAATGTGTAAAGACTTCTTCAGAAAAACATAAGAAGATTTGCAAACTGTGGTTTAAATACAAAAACTAAAACAAAAGACTTAACAATCAGCCCATGAGGCTGGTGGTAGTAATAAACCAATAGAGTTAATAGTGTCAAACAGTAGGTGTAACCTTCTGTGTGTAACAAGACACTGTGAACTTTATTTATTAGCAGCATGTAAAACCTGTTTGTTAAAAAATAAATCCTTACTAGAAACCAAGAAGAAAAAGTCATAGATAGAGCCATTAAATATGGCACATTGGAACACACTTAAAAAATAGGTATAAAAAAGGTCATTTAAATTGACACATTGGAAAAGAAGAAATAATTTTGTATCTAGACAATGAAACATAGGAAAAGTACCTAGACGATGAAACATAGGAAAAGTACAATTTACGAAATACTGACAAACATAAATGAAGTTCGAGCACTGGAGAAGTGCAAGATATGTCAAAACTAACACAAGGGACGAAGATAAAAAGGTATACTAGCAACATGAGACACCATTAGAATTAGGGTATAAAAAGCAATGTTGTCTTTAGGTATAAACGTAGCTGCGGGTGTGCTTATTCAAGTAAGAATGTTGTCCTGAAATAAAACCACATATTAAATAGGAAACTTAGTGCAAATACCAAGAAACGGACTGAATGCAAATAAATAAATAAATATAAATAAAAAAGTGTACATCAATATTGTGAATGGTTTAGAATGACAGTGTGAGAGACGTGATTATTGCAACCATTTTAAAGCACATTTGAGGCTTGAGTAGTCATTTAGTCCAGGAGCAGACTCCGCTCCTAATAGCAGTTGCCATTTGAGTTCTTTAAGTTCCAGTAATGTAGCATAATCTCCAAAGATGTCGACTTGTTCTAAAACAAAAAAATAGGTATTTCGTAAATGTAGAGCATGTCAAAGAATGTCTTGCCAGGGCATTATGTGGGTCCTTAACCCTAATGGCTCCGTAATGTTCCTTAATACGGTCTGATAGTTTTCTGCTAGTCTTTCCAATGTAGAAATGTTGACAAGAGGAGCACACTGCGGCATACACTACATTTACAGAGTTGCAGTCAAAGTGGTGGAAAAACTTAATCATATAGTTAATATGTTTAAAACAGTAAGTGCTGTCCATGTAAACATATTGGCAGCAGATGCATTTGCTGCAGGTAAACTTGCCTGCGGGTCCCGTGGTATTCTTTACGCATTGAATGAGAAAAGGCAAATCCCTGTTCTCAAAGGAACTGCGCAAAGTTCTCGTTTTTTTGTAAGAAAACATCAGAGATTCTCCTAAAGTGAGGGTCAGTGGGTCCGAACTAGTAATAATGTTCCAGTTAGTGGTAAGAATATTTCTCAAAGCTCTCATGTCTCTGCTAATGGGGAGGGGGAAGCTTAAATATCTGTCTTCCGTGGATGCAGCAGACTGAGTAGTAGGAGAGAAGCCGTATTTCAAAATCGGCTGAAATCTTGTGTGCCTGTTTGCAGACACTTCTTCTGCAATAGAATGGAGTAACTGTTTTGGGTAATGTTTCTGCGAGAACAGGTCCGTCAAAGTTTTACATTCTTGTTTGTAGGTGACATCCTCGCTGACCAGCCTAGAAAGGCGTAGAAATTGTCCGCGTATGACATTCAGTTTAATGTAAAATGGATGTTGACTATTGAAATCCAAGAAATTGTTGCGGTAGGTATTCTTTCTGTAGATGTTAGACACTAGGCATTGATTCTGGTGGTCTAAGGTAATGGAGGTGTCTAAGAAGGAAACTGTATTTCCAATGCCTGATTGTGCGAAACTTAAAAAAGGCATGCTCGCTGACACCTGTGAAAGAAATAGTTCTAGCTCATCTCTGGAGCCTGTCCACACGAAAAACACATTGTCTATGTAAAGATGATATAGTTGTGTGTGCTGGAAAGCCGGGATGTTAATCAATGACTCCAATTCCCACGCAGCTAAGACTAGATTTGCGTAGGCAGGGGCCATTTTTGACCCCATAGCTACTCCTTTTATCTGCTGATAAATTTTTCCATTGAAATGGAAGAAGTTACTGTGCAATACGATGTCAATCAAAGTAAGGATAGTGGAGATTTTGTCTGTATTAAATCCAGTGTATTTAGAGAGAAATAGTTTGACGTAGTGCATACCTTCTTTGTGTGGTATATTGGTATACAGAGATACCACATCGAGAGCGACGAAAGTACAGGTGGCAACATTATGGTTTGCAGCGAATAGTTCATTTAGGAAACCCCAGGAATCACTGAGGTAGAAAGGTGTTTTCTGCACTACAGAATTCAGTATGCTGTCAACATATTCTGAAATACGTTCCGGTTTGGTTTTGATACTGGAAATGATAAGGCGGAAGGGCAGATCAACTTCATTCTTATGTATCTTTGGGATTCCAAAGCATTTGCCCAAGCTGGGGTTTTGCACTTGCATGAACTGTAACTCTGGGTGTGAAATGCAGTCATCATTGTGTAAAGAATCTAAAACATTATCAATCTTGGTTAACTGTTGTTGTACGTATTCCAAAGAAACTGATCTGTAGTATTGTGTGTCTTTTAGTTCAGATTCTATTTTTTCAATGTATACAGATTGTTTCATAAGGACAATTCCAGTGCCCTTATCTGCTTTCACGATACGTAAAGTTTTGTCCGTTGAAAAGGATCGTAGAGCTTGTTGTTCCTGGCTAGTCAGATTAAACCATTTGTCACATGTTTTGGCGTTAATCTGAGATCTAATATCTCTCTCACACATTTTAAGGAAAGTGTGTAAAGTATTATTAAGCACTGGATTAAATAAACTTTTCTTTTTTAACTGAGTGTTAACGTCTGTGAAGTTGTCTGTAGATAATTGTGAGTCTGTTGGTAGCTGAGAGCCTGTAGGTGACTCATTCGATACCGTGAAAAAACATTTAAGATTTAATTTTCTGACATAAAGTCGGAGATCAATCAGTACATCTGCTAAAGAAGCTCTCTGTGCTGGGATGTAGGTGAAACCTTTATTGAGCACCGAGAGATGATCCGAAGAGAAATTTCTTGTGGTGAGATTGAAAACTGCACTTTGCAGAGGCATAGGTTGTGAGGTAGACTGGTCTGTAGGTTCGTTTGCTGAATCCGTGTTAATTAGAATTGTATTGCTTGGCTGCGAGTCATCATAGGTTTCCCTAAATGCTGGAATCTGTAAGACCCTCTCCCTCTGTCTCTCACCATTCCACTCCCTGCCCCCCTCACTCCTTCGTTCCTGTAAGGAGTGTGTATTGGGTCTTCCATAGTCATGTTGCCTTGGGCTAAAAAAGGCTAAGGAGAGAGGTGTAAATTGTGCACTACATCCGTAGTGCTGTTATTATAGTTGGTTGGGCGTGGAGGCGAAGGCAACAGTGGCACCTCTCTGTTATTAGGCTGTGGAGAATTAGAATAGTAAAGAGGTGCTGAAGTTGTGAGTAATTCAGGTGGAGCTGTACTTCTGTGAAGAAATCGGCAGCTATTAGTATGTACATTGGGGAGGGGATAAGCTGTTCCTTGATTGTATTGTCTCAGATCCCTTTGCAATTTGTTTCTTTTTGTATCCACGAGATGTGTTACATGTCTGTTGATTTTATGCGCAGTGCTATCAAACAAAGGTTTATGCAAGAAGAAATCCTGACTAGTTAAAACTTTCTCATGCAGCTCCGAGATATCTTTCTTTAGGTTATCCATTT